>NC_050445.1:38234845-38487345 GCF_903995425.1 Onychomys torridus | reverse complement strand
AGATTAGAACTGGAGTTACAGGCAGTTGTGAACCACCCAGTACAGACAGGTACTAGAGCTTGAACTCAGGTCCCCAATAAGACAAGAGCAGAATCTTAATCTCCAAACCATCTCCAGCCCTCGGAAACTGTTCGGTTATTGATGAATTTTGAGAGGTGTTTATGTGTTTGAGATGGCAATCTTTTGTCAATGATTCACAAATATTTTCTCCCAGTATGTAGCATGCATTTTCACTTTCTTAATCGTATCTTTCATGAAGCAAAAAATTTAAATTTTGATAAAGTCTAACTTGCTGTTTTCTCTCAGGCTTGACACTTGGTTGCTAAGGAACGGTTGCCTAAGGCCTTCAGGTTTTTCTCTTCTGTTTTCTTCTAGAAGTTTTATAGTGTTAGCTTTTACAGTTAGGTCTTTTATTCCTTTTGAGCTAGCTTTTGTACCTAGAGGAAGGTATGGATTACAGCTCATTTTCTTTTTGCATATGGATGTCAGTATGTACCATTTGTTGTAAGGACCATTTTCTGGTTAACAAATTACATCCTTTTGACAAAATCAGTTTACCATATGTATATGCATATATATTTTATATAAATTTAAAATTTTTAATTGGTAGATTTTAGGAATAAAATAATTTTGTGCCCTGACTTGGTGCCCTGGATCCTTGACAAACTCACTTTTTGTCTCTTCTAGCTTTTTTTGGTAGTGTTTTGGGACAAGTAATCATTGTTAATTAAGGATGGTCATTTACTGTATCCAGTCTGCTTTAAAAACAAACAAAACAAAATGAAAAACAACCAGGCATTGCTCCCCGACTCTTGTGTGCTAGGCAAGTGCTCGATTTCAGAGCTATCTATCTCAGACCTCTCTTTCCAATTGTGTGTTTCCAATATCTTTTCCTTTTATACCGGTTAGAGTGTCCAGTGTGATGCTGCACAGACGTGTGGAGGGAGGGCATCTTTGCTTTATTCCCAATGGATGCTTTGGGAAGGTTTGCTTTTTTTGGCCACTAAAATATAATGTAATAAAGTGTTTCACCATGAAGGATTCTGCTTGCTGTAGGGTTTTAACCATGCCATTTCTCACCTTGAGAAATTCCTTATTATTCTTAATTTGTTGAGAGTTTTATTTTGTTCAGAGTTACACAACATTTATGTATTTATTTATATGTATTTGTGTGTTCATGTATGTGTGTGCCCGTTGAAGTCAGAGAAACAACTTGCAAGAGTCAATTCTTCCCTTCCACCATGAGGATCCTGGGGATGAAACTCATGACTACAGCATCAGCTGTGTGTTCATTTACTTTAGAGGTTTCTATCCATTGTACAAAGTGGTGAGTTTCCCTATGATATTTTCATTCATATATATCATAAGTTTTTATTTCACTTTGGGCGGTGGTGGCGCACGCCTTTAATTCCAGCACTCGGGAGGCAGAGCCAGGCAGATCTCTGTGAATTTGAGGCCAGCCTGGGCTACCTAGTGAGTTCTAGGAAAAAG
This sequence comes from Onychomys torridus, assembly GCF_903995425.1. Taxonomy (NCBI): domain Eukaryota; kingdom Metazoa; phylum Chordata; class Mammalia; order Rodentia; family Cricetidae; genus Onychomys; species Onychomys torridus. Next base: position 38,485,854 of record NC_050445.1, on the reverse strand, counting down.
GTGCAAAGCTACACAGAGAAACCCTGTCTTGAAAAACCAAAAAAAAAAAAAAAAAAAAAATTTCACAATCCCCATTGTCCCTGTCACCCTTCCATCTTTTCCAAACAGTCATTCTTCATTTTCATGGTGTGTGTGTGTGTGTGTGTGTGTGTGCGCGCGCGCGTGCACACGCGCACGTGTTACACACCATCTAGGTTCTACATAGGAAGGAAATTGAGTTATTTGTCTTTTTGAGTTTCATTTATTTGTTTTCATTTAAAAAAATTACACTGTTGTCTTAGTTAGGACTTCTATTGTTGTGATAAAACACCATGACCAAAGCACCTTGGGGGAGAGTTTGTCATATGCTTCTATATGTTCAAGAAAGAAGTCAGGACAGGAACTCAGACCAGTCAGAACCTGGAGGAAGGAGCTGATACAGAGGCCATGGAGGAGTGCTGCTTACTGTCTTGCTCCTCATGGCTTGCTTAGCTTTCTTTCTTATAGAACCCAGGACCACCAGCCTAGGGGTGTCCCCAAACAATGGGGTGGGCCTTCCTACATCAATACTCATTAAGAAAATGCCCAACAAGCTTGCCTACAGCTAGATTTTTAAAAAAGATTTATCTATTTATTATGTATCTAGTATTCTGCCTGCCTGTAGGCCAGAGGAGGGCACCAGATCTCATTACAGGTGGTTGTGAGCCACAGTGTGGTTGCTGGGAATTGAACTCAGGACCTCTGGAAGAGCAGTCAGTGCTCCTAACCCCTGAGCTATCTCTCCAGCCCCTACAGCTAGGTCTTACAGAGGCCTTTTCTCAGCTGAGGGTCCCGTCTCTCTGAAGACTCTAGTTGTGTCAAGTTGACATAAAACTAGCCAGGCATCTACCTACTTGTGTGTGTGTGTGTGGTTGGATGAGTGTGCTGAGGCAGGTGTGTGTGGGTGTGGTTGGATGAGTGTGCTGAGGCAGGTGTGTGGGGGGGTGTGGTAGGATGAGTGTGCTGAGGCAGGTGTGTATGAGTGTGGTTGGATGAGTGTGCTGAGGTAGGTGTGTGTGGTTGGATGAGTGTGCTGAGGCAGGTGTGTGTGGGTGTGGTTGGATGAGTGTGCTGAGGCATGTGTGTGTGGGGGTGTGGTAGGATGAGTGTGCTGAGGCAGGTGTGTATGGATGTGGTTGGATGAGTGTGCTGAGGCAGGTGTGTGTGGTTGGATGAGTGTGCTGAGGCAGGTGTGTGTGTGTGTGGTTGGATGAGTGTGCTGAGGCAGGTGTGTATGGGTGTGGTTGGATGAGTGTGCTGAGGCAGGTGTGTGTGTGTGGGTGTGGTTGGAGGAGTGTGCTGAGGCAGGTGTGTGTGGGTGTGGTTGGATGAGTGTGCTGAGGCAGGTGTGTGTGGTTGGAGGAGTGTGCTGAGGCAGGTGTGTGTGGTTGGAGGAGTGTGCTGAGGCAGGTGTGTTTGGTTGGAGGAGTGTGCTGAGGCAGGTGTGTATGAGTGTGGTAGGATGAGTGTGCTGAGGCAGGTGTGTGTGGTTGGAGGAGTGTGCTGAGGCAGGTGTGTGTGGTTGGAGGAGTGTGCTGAGGCAGGTGTGTATGGGTGTGGTTGGATGAGTGTGCTGAGGCAGGTGTGTATGGGTGTGGTTGGATGAGTGTGCTGAGGCAGGTGTGTATGAGTGTGGTTGGATGAGTGTGCTGAGGCAGGTTGTGTGTGTGTGTTTGGAGGAGTGTGCTGAGGCAGGTGTGTGTGTGTGGGTGTGGTTGGAGGAGTGTGCTGAGGCAGGTGTGTGTGGTTGGAGGAGTGTGCTGAGGCAGGTGTGTATGAGTGTGGTTGGATGAGTGTGCTGAGGCAGGTGTGTGTGTGTGTGTTTGGAGGAGTGTGCTGAGGCAGGTGTGTATGGGTGTGGTTGGAGGAGTGTGCTGAGGCAGGTGTGTGTGTGTGTGGTTGGAGGAGTGTGCTGAGGCAGGTGTGTGTGGAAGTCAAAGGGACTGTTAGGAGTCGCTTCTTCCTTTCCATCATACAGGTTCAGGGAACTGAACTCATGTCACCAGGCCTAACAGCAAACTTTTCCTGCTGAGCTTTCTCACTGGCCTGAGCCTCCCTTGTTTTGTTTAATATGATGATCTTAGATTTCATCCATTTTCTTGCAAATGACATAATTTTGTTCTTCTTTTTTTTTTTTGTTTTTTTGGTTTTTCGAGACAGGGTTTCTCTGAGTAGCTTTGCGCCTTTCCTGGAACTCACTTGGTAGCCCAGGCTGGCCTCAAACTCACAGAGATCCACCTGCCTCCGCCTGGACTGGGGATTTAGCTCAGTGGCAGAGAGCTCGTCTAGCAAGTGCAAGGCCCGGGTTTCGATCCTCCGCTCAAAAAAAAAAAAAAAAAAATCAAATTTTGTTCTTCCCTATGACTGAAAACTATTGTGTTTTTTATCCATTCATATAAAGATTCAATAATAAGACTAGATATAGGAATATCCAGGTTAGCTGGATAGTGGTGGCGCACGCCTTTAATCCCAGCACTTAGGAGGCAGAGGCAGGCAGATCTCTGAGTTCGAAGCCAGCCTGGTCTACAGAGTGAGTTCCAGGACAGTTACACAGAGAAACCCTGTCTCAAAAACAAACAAACAAAAAGCCAAAAACCAACCAAACAAAAAAGAATATTCAGTTATAGTAGAGTTGTTTGTAGTATTTTAAATCTTCACTTAAAAAATACCCATGAAGTCTGTAGTCATCTCCCCAAGCCTCTCCGTTCACTTTAGAGCAGTGGTTCTCAATTTCCCAATGCTACATCCCTTTAATACCGCTCCTCATGTTGTGGTGACCCCCACCCAGAAAAGTATTTCATTGCTACTTCTTAACTGTAATTTTTCTACTGTTATGAATAATAATAATGTAAATATTTGATATACAGGATATCTGATATGCAATTTCTGTGAAGGGGTTTTTTGACCTCTAAAGGGGTTGCAACGAGAAAAAATTCATCTAGAAAAAATTTATCACATATTGATTTAAAAAAAAATTAAGTACTTTTTTGTTTTGCTGATGTTTTTCCTGTTTTCAATGTCTTTCTGTTTTGGATGTGTTGGAAGGGATGCCAGGGCTTCCGGCCTGGTAGGCCTGAGCTCTGGCACTAAGCTGCGTCTCTAGACTGAGTCTCATTTTTCTTTATTTCCTCCCTGCTCTATGCTTTGGTTTTATTTTGCTCTTCTTTCAGGGTTTCCTGGATCTCACTCTGTAGCCCAGGCTGACCTCGAACTCACAGAGATCCGCCTGCCTCTGGCTCCCGAGTGCTGGGATTAAAGGCATGCGCCACCACCGCCCGGCCTTGCTCTTCTTTAGGAAAGGAAAACAGTGTGACAGAGAGACACACCTGTGCACACAGGCCCATGAGCAGAGATCACGCAGTCACGTCTGTGCGACTACGCGACCACATAACCACGGGGCATGGGTCACTAAGGACGTATGACTCAAAAATGACTAGGCGGAGATGACCAAGTGTCCCACCCGGCATGCACGACCATGAAGTGTGGTTGGAATTCCTATCACTTTACGCTTGGAGCCCATGTCCTCAACCCCAGCCACACCCTATACATTTTGATTTTATTTTCATTCACTTCTAAGAACTTTCTAATTTTCCTTATGGCTCTGACCTTGACCTTAGACAGCTTTGGAGGTTGGTTGTTTAATGTTTGGTGGTTTTCCCCCAAATGTCCCTATTGCTCACTTCTGCTTTCACCTAGAATATGTTACGGTCCTAGAACATAATTTAACTGTGAGCCCCCTCTTCGTATTACCCCTTCCCTCCCTGCATTCCAAGGACAACCTCAGGGATTTCCTTCACTCCAGCCCTCTGTGTGCACTGTGTGGGAGCTTCCAAAGAAGTGCTGTCCAGGGCTCCTAGTTCCTCAGCTCGGCCTCTAGCATCAGTTAACGTGTTAGCTGGATTCTTCTAGTTATCTCACATGGCATCTGGAGGGATTTGCCCCATGTTCATGCCCTTCCTCTCCGTGGAGGTACCAGGCTCCTGAGATTTCAGATTGCTTCATAACCTACAACTTCATTTTCAGAAGCCAGACAAAAACAAAGAGGCCAGTTTTCAGATTGTTTGGTGATGATATTTGATTCCAATTTCCTGTATCCTTATAGGTCCGAGGCCTTTCTATTTCTTCTTTCTTTCTTTTTTTTCCTTTTCAAACTGTTCATAACCCTTGACCCATTTTCTGCTTTGATAATTATTTCTTTACATGCCCTAAAGTGCTATTAAATCCATCCAATGAGGTTTTAAAAAAGGTTTTACGTTTATTTATTTAGTGTGGTTGCATGCATGCATGTCTGAGTGCATGCACGTGTGAATGTGTGTGTGTGTGTGTGTGTGTGTGTGTGTGTGTACATGTGCATGTCACAGTGTGCATGTGGAGGTCAGAGGACAACTTGAGGCAGTCAGCTCTCTCCCCCCACCGTGTAGATTCTGGGGATGAGACTCAGGTCATCAGACTTTGGTGGAAAGTACCTTTACCGACTGAGCCACCTCAAAGGCTGCATTGTGCTTTTGATTCTAGTTAATCAATTTTAAATTTTAACTTAGCTTTTTTTCTAATCTGGCTACTTGGCAAATAGATGTCTGTTTCCCTACTGAACTTTTAAAAACCTTCCCTATCTAACATAGTTTAGGGCTGGCATGTAACTCAACAGTAGATGGCTAGTTCATGAAGCACTGGGTTTGATTCCCGGTACCACAACCAATTAAGTAGCACAGTAATTTAATGCATGATGCCACGGCAAGTCTGTTTCTGCTGCACGTAGTTACTGCCACTTTTTGAGACTCTATGATGTTCAATGTTTAGTTTGAATATTTTTCAAAAAGTTCTGATCCATTTATTTCAAGACTAAAAATAAAACAAAGACCAAGGTCTTACCATACCTGTCTCTGTGATTTTCGTGTGTAGATATGAAGTACTGATAGTTGTGGAAAGGGAAGAAATGAATGATCTAGGAAATTTGCCTTGCTGTTCTCCCAGGCCACCATTCTCTTGTAAACATAAAGCATTTCTGAAGATGTTCCCCCATGCTAATGTTGCATATCTGGAAGCCCAGCCAGCCTTGGCTACATGAGACATTATCTCAAACACAACAGTAAGATAATTGTTCTCAAGTAGACATCCTATTAGTGTGCTTTTGCTACCCAAAAAGTTTCTCCTGAGCTTATTAGGGCCTTTCCTACCTCCAACTAATGCTGGCACCTAAGATAAAAGTCTGATGCCTGGCAAAGCTGTTTTCCCCTATTTTTGTGGCTTTTCTTCTGATCCAAGTCCACATCTAGAGACTTTTATTTCATAATTTTTTTGGGGGGGATGGATAGTACTTGTTGCATAAAATCTTCAAAAGATGATGCTAACAATACTGTACTCCTGGTATTTCTGCCCATATGAACACACACATACACACACACATACACACGTATATGTGTATGTGTGTATGTATGTATATGTGCATTTTAAGTACAGTTCCTTATGGGGCAAATAACTACAACTAGGAGCTTGTAATCTCTGAAGCAAGGCGTGGTTGAATGTGCTAAGCATTGGGAAAAGGTGCCCATGGAACTTTTGGTCCTCCTGTAGCCATACTTTGTGGGGTCTTCTACCAGACAAAGTGGGGTTGCATCCCAGGGTTTCCTAGACGTAGCTTGTATGGATGATGGATGAATAGCCAACTACCGTAGGTGTTCATCAGACTTTCTCCACACAGTGGGAGTTTTTGTGTGGGGATTCTGCAGAAAGCAGAGTCAGTAGCTGCCAGCCTCACTCTCTCCCACATTTCTTCTCTAAAATGTGCATGGTGCGAGGATTTTTAGCCAGTTTGTGCACAAAATGGTGTTGGCTGTACACACAGGCTCCGGGCAGCCCCACAGTAGCAAGCAGAGGGTGATGGGAACGTGTTCAGGGAAGTCAGTGGACCCATAGCTGATGAACACATGAGTTGGGATTTTCTCTGGGTGTGGTGTGGGACGTAGGTGGGAGGTGGTCATTTCCTTTTTTCTTTTTAAATTAAATTTATTTACTTAATGTGCACTGGTGTTTTGCCTGTATATATTCTGTGTGAGGGTATTGGGTCCCCTGGAACTGGAGTTACAGACAGTTGTGAGCTGCCATCTGGGAATTGAACCTGGGTCTTCTGGAAGAGCAGACTTCACTGAGCCATTTCTCCAGCCAGAGGTGGCCATTTCTAACTCAGAAATGGATAGTTTTCCGGAAGCCATGGTTTATCCTGTTTATGAGTATGCATTTGGGGATCTAGAGTAGTGTTTACACCAGTGAAAATGGATGTGGTGTTGACTTTCAGACACAGGAAAACCGCAAGCCTATTCTCCATCATCTAGCTTAATAATTAGTCAGGCCAACATATGCCATGCCTTCTATTGCAAATATTGCTATAACTTCAGAGAAAAGCTAGCCAGAATACCAGTCCATGTACTTCCTGCCAGATTTTGTATGGAGATGTATGTCAGCTACATAGTCCACACATACCGAATTTCTTACTGGTATGGGGATTTGACCCTAATTCCCTGTATGGAAGCTCAGGTCTTAGTAACTCAAGTTACACTACCTGAAGGGAGGCAGTTTCCTGGCTTAAGCTTTCCTTTCCCTGGGTCCCACCCTGGTTTTTGTGTCATCTTCCTGGGGAATGGGCCATTGAACGAAGTTCTGGGGCCCAGAGGTAAATGTCAGAGGCTACTTTCTATGTCTTCTTGCATGTCATACGTACCACCACCTTGGCCTTGTCTTTGGTTTCTGTCTTGATTGTTGGTACTTGAAGCAGAGGCAGAGAGAGGAGTTTTCATCTCTCAGACAGGAGACCTGAGCAGTTTCGTAGGGAGAGTAGTCAGGCTACCCTTTCTTTTGGATGATGCTTTACCCAAGTAAGTGCCCATTGCTGGTCCATCTTCCACTAGAATATTCCCTGGACTTCTCCCAGAGAAGGTGCCCCCAAGGTGCAACACCTTCCTCTGGACAGAAAGGGCCTCAGACCATGCATGCTTTCTTACCCACTTCCTTATCCCCTTCTTGCCCCCACGGGTAGATTTTATGTTAGGGTCACCACACCCCCTGTTTGGTTATCTGCAAGGGACTGTCTATGCCTGGAAATTCCTGAGTCTTGACACCCATCCTGTGTGATCCTTCTGGCTTCTGGATTGAGAACTATTGCAGGCACAGTAGGTACAGAGATAATCTAGGAGGTGATCACAATGGTCTAGGTGACAGAGAGGGTGGTGGGTTTGCTTAGGGTCCCATGGAATGGAGGCAAGTGGCTGCACTTGAGTATATTCTGAGCCAGTGGGACTACTTAAGAGATTGGGTATGGGATATGAGAGGAGATTGTAATCAAAGATGACTTCAAGGCTTTGGGCCTGGGCAAGGGAAGGGGACTGGGTTAGCATGAACTCACATGGGGGCGTTGATGTGGAGAGCAAACTGGGGCAGGTGTGATGGTTAATCTTCATTCTCAGCCAGTTTTCAGCTAGACTGGATTCAGAATGACCCAGGGAACACACATTTATTTGGGCATATCTGTGAGGGTATTTCCAGAGAAGTTTAACCACAGAGGAAGAACCACCCTGGATGTGGCGGAACCCTCGTATGGACTGGAATCCTAGACAAAAATAAAAAGGGAAAAACAGAACATGAGTTGATCACTAGCTTTCGTTTCTGCTTCTTGATGGCAGAAGCAGGGTGAGCTCACATGCCATTGTCACTAAGATGGACTGTACGCATCCTTTCAAACTGCAAGTCAAAATCAGACTCAATATCAACCCTTCCTAAGCTGCTGTTTTATCATGGCAATAAAAAAATAAGTCAGAGTGGGGAGATTAGGAGTTCAGTTTTGAATATGTTAAATTTGAGACATATAGACATACAGTACTACAGTCTGGATCTAGAATGTTCTCCAACGGTTTGGTCTTTCGGCTTGGCATTGTTGAGATATGATGGAACTTTAAGCCTAGGAGAAAGAAGGTAGGTCATTGGAAGTGTGTCCTTGAAGTGGAATCAGGCTCCAAGGTATGTGTGTGGTGTGCGTGCATGAGTGTGTGCGTGTAGTCATTAGTGGGTGTGTTTGTTATTTTCCTAAGGGTTTACTAGGGTTTATTTGGTCTCAGTTTGAGGGCTACAGCCCACCATGGCAGAAGAGACTTGGGGGCAGGAGCAGGAGGCTACTGCTCTTTGCATCTACATTAAGGAATCAGGGAGGTGTCAGGAACCTATGACACCTCCTTAGTGACCCACATCCTCCAGCAAGGCTCCACCTTCTCAAGATCTCACAACCTTTCCAAACAGCACCATTAGCTGGTGACCTAGTGACATGGAGCTATGGTGTGGTGGTGTGGCGGTGCATTTCATATTCAAACCACAAATGTGAGGATAGGAAGAGAAGAACTCTGAGAAGTTAGTCTTGGAACACTTGAAATTTAGTGGGTACAGATATAAAATTCTATTTGTTATTGCTCTCTACAATCCTTTTTTGTCTGTTTCTCATCAAGAACATAAGCTCAGTGAGGAGAGTGGCCTTGTCTGTGTTGCGGCCCAGAATTAGTGACTTTGCTAAAAAACCCAGAATAAGTTAACAAGAAGACTTCATCATTCATGGGGTCTGTGCTGGTGAAGGCGGTGTAGGCAAGCTTCTGTACCTGGTTCCACAGATCCCAGACAAACCAGCCTGGGGGTGGGTGGTGATAAGGTCTGACACTGCTTCTTCCCCTCCATACACATTGTACTTGAGGCCAATTATGAGCTGAGAGATGAGGGAGCCATGAGCTCCTGCCGGATAGTGAGGCTGCAGCTTTTACAGTTCACACACCCTGTGATGTGGCTGTAGGGGACCAGAGGCTCTGCTGCGTGGAGACACAGCCCCAGGGGTGCTCCCATCCCCTCAGTACTTCTGTGGATGTTGAAGATGCAGGAAGTGCTGTAATCCCGTTACAGTCTTTTCTTGCACAGGAATCTAAAACCCAATTCCCCGAGACACCAGGAAACACAATGAGTGTCAAATCGGAGGCTGAGAGCTGTAGCCAGAGGACTTGTTCTCTTCACTAGTTCCCCAACAAACAGGCTCCCGAGCTCATCCATGAAGGATGGATTTGGGGAAGGCTCAGCTCCACCCCAAGCCTTCCCAGTCACCTAGTCTCTTCCCGGCCAAGGTTGACTGCCTGTCTCTGTGGGGTCCAGTTGCGCCCTGCTCTTCCACGAATGTCCCTTTCATTTGACGCCCTCTCTGTCCATTCATTTATCACTCTCTTCTTAGACAGAGGGCCCTCCTGTCAAGTGAAATTTCTCAAGATTGATGCTTTGCATCTGTATCCTCCTGGGTTCCTCCCAGTCTTGGCATAGGCTGGCTTCCTTGGTGGTGTCTCCTCCTGTAGTCTCCAGACATGGAGAACTGGGCATGGTTCCAAGGGCATTGACCTACAGACCCAGCTCCACACATCAGCCGTCTGTCTCCCGAGTCTGTCTGAGGCAAGGCTTACGGTCACAGTCTGTGGTTGCTCTTTTCTTACTCTCTTGTGGGAAGCTATTGATAGAGTACTTCCTGACTGCTCACTTCACATGCACCAGGCGTCCCCAACCCCAAGGCATGGCAGCATGTAGACCCTTAAAGAATGCTAAGGTGGTGCCAACAAGATGGCTCAGAGAGTAGGGGCACTCGCTACCAAGCGTGACACCCTGAGCCTGATCCTTGGGACCCGCATGGTAGGAGAGAAACAACACCTGCAAATTATCCTCCTCTGATCTACTACCACTGCTACTGCTACTACTAACACACACACACACACACACACACACACACACACACACACACCCCTACGCGTGCAATAGAAAATGTAAAAACTAAAAATAATCCTGAGATAATTAAGGGGGAGTACTGATGGGAAGTTGCTTATAATATTAAGTAGAAAATTAAGCTGGGGATGGTGGCTTATGCTGGCAATCCCAGCATTTAAGAGGCTGAAGGAAGAGGATTCTTGTGAGTTCAGTCAGCCTGGACTATATAGTAACTTCCAGACCAAGCTGGGCTATTAAAGTAAGACCCTGCTTCAAAATTGAATGTCATCCTATCACCCATGGTTCTATGACCAGATGTCAGCTGTGGTGAACATTGGGTGTGTCTCCTTCCAGGTTTCCTATTCACATTTATACAGCATTGCAGCTGCAAGTCTATCCAAGTCCACACCTGGAAGCTTTTTGCAAGTGCAAGGAGGTGTGAGTGGTGAGGGACCTCAGCTCTGTGAAGGTAAAGGTCATTCCAGCTGCCTACAGGCAGTCTGGTTCTAGACCAGACCGGGCTCTCTTCCTCTGCTGCACTGAAAACTGGCCATTTCCTTCGTGTTTCATAAGCTTCAAGCCCAAATCCAGGCAGAGGTCTCCCCGGACTCCCGTGTGTTAGTGCGACTTCCTCTTCCTCTTTGCTCTGGAACACTGCCCCCACCTGGCTGTGAGCTGCAAGTACAGCCTTGATTCCATCTCTTGGGAGCAGAGAGCACACCACTCTTTCCTGTTTTCTGGACGTCCCACTTCCCTTGTTGTTGATATGTTTTCCCATTTAGAATTCAGGACATTTTTATGCTTTTCTCTTTCACAGAAAGGCCCAGAGGCTCTTGGCTCTTGCTGGCCGGCCCAAGTTGGTTGGTGCATGTAGATGGCCAGGCCCTTTGGATTGCCTGAAAGCATCACCTGGGCTAGCATGGTCACAGGAGGGCAGAAGGGGGGGTTCTCCGGACAAAGTCAACGTCCCTTCCTGTTGTGACTGAAGCACTGGATGACTCTAGAAGGACCTGACTCTATCTTCTCTGCTGGTAACGCTTTCCAGTGCAGGGCACAGCTTTACTCCAGGTACCTCAGCTACACTATTGTTCCGTGTGTTGAAGCTTTTGCCTATGGCACAAACATCACATACTCTTTGTCTCTCTCCATGAGCCCCAAACCACAGTGTATTCCACTCCGTTCTTTCTCCACCTAGAAGCCCTCTCCCTCCAGACCCTCTGTCCTGAACTCTTTCAGTATATGGCATCCTTGTCAGCACAGCCCTTAGGACCCTATAGCAGCCAGGGCCCCTGTTCTCCAGCCTCCTCATGCTGTCCACCTTTCCACAGGGCACTGCTTATCTGTTCCATGTAGTTGACATTACAGAGCTACCTGCCCAAGTGGTGGCCAGCCCTTGCCGGGTCCCGAGGTGACACCCAGCGGCTTGTGTTTGCCCTCAGAAGATGGCTGTTTGGGAGAGCTGGTTTGGGAGGAAGGTGGAGGGACTTGGGTATGTGCACCAGCATGTCTCCACATAGCAGTGTCTACCGCACTCAAGGCTGAAGAGGAGTTTGGAGACAAGGGCCCCTTGGTTTTATTTATACCCTTGCCTGGGGCTTTCCCAATGCTGGGGTTGCCTGGTCTCCCTAAAGGTCTGCAGCCACTTCCACCTGCTTTTCTTTAGATAAGAATGGAAGCCTCTACAGGCAAGAGTTGGGGCCCACTTGTACATGTCCTGCTGTCAGGAGGCTGAGCAGGCTCTAGCTGGCTCTTCCACAGCCCCCTCCTGGGGACACCTGCTGGCTTTGTTTCCCAGTGATTCATTCAAGAGGTCAGAGGTCCCCAGGTGTGGAGTAACAGGTTACCTTCTTTTGTACCTTGGAGGCAGCCTGTGGATCGCCAGCCCTCACAGGGCATAGCCTGGGTCACCTGGGTGTTTCTGGCAAGTTGGAAAGGTGATTAGCAAGTGGCTGGACACAGCAGTAAGTGAGGTGACACAGAGTGTCTCTAGGGAGAAGAACAGGTGGTACCGGGCTATTCCAGGGTTTCATTAGGATACCACCCAAGGGGCATTCCTTGAGGGGCCATTCAAACAGGCTAGAGGGAAGACCTTAAATCACCGGACCCCTTCAGGGTCTCAGGGTAGGAAGAAGTGTGAAGAAGGAGTGTGGGCAGGGGCTCTGTGATGAGGTGACTTGGCCTGGAGCAGGAATTTACCACCCTGGGCTGGGAACGTGGACACCAGGCCTAGGAAGGCTTGAGCTGTTGGAGGAGTCCTACTCTCTGGCTGGGCTGCCGAAGTGAAGTCTGGTCTGTGTTGGGGGAAGAAGGAAATCTTTTCTGTCCTGCCTGGCTCCTGGCTTTGGTCCCAGAAACTCCGCCAGGCTGTGTGTCCTGAAGATCAGAGGAGGTGACTGCTGAAATGTGAGAGATGGCCAAGCTCCACACTGGCTCCCTAGCTATTCCCGTACACACGGCTTTCTCTAGCCCCCACCTCTTTCCCCTAATCGAATGCAGAGGACTAAACTCAACTTAATTAGGAGGATTATGTGTCTTATAAATTTAATGTTTAATATTCAAGCTGCCGGTCCCCCCAGCATATTTATTAAAGATGTCCTGAGGGGAATGTTAATGGGCCATGACGTCATAAATATTTAGACCAAAGATGCTGGAGGCAGGGAAGAGGGAAGAGAAGAAACTAGATCACATTAAAAACTAGAAAGGAATTAAAGTTTTCTCCTGGATGGGCTTGTGGTGGAGGCTGCTGGGGCTTTCTGGTTGGGGCAAGATAAGCCATCAAGACAGAGAACTATGAGCTGGTTCTTGTCTAAAGCCAAGTGGCACTGGGGTGCTATGTGTGTTGGATGTGTTGGACTAGTTTTGCATCTAAGTACATGCTATGCTCTCTTTCAAGACACCGAAGAAAATGTTTGGCTGAGGAGTGGAGGTAATGTCCCAGGCAGATGCTGCACCCATTTGGATCGTCGCTGGTCATCTGGAAGCAGTCTTGGTAATTGTCTCGGCATGTGGGTGCCTCCGACACCGTGTCCCTGTCAAATGTCAAAATAACACTTGGATGGAGGCAAGGAGGGTCTCCTGGAGCTTTGCAGAGGTTGACACACTCATCTGCAGACCCTGGGAAGAATTTTCTGGTGTTTGGACCCCTAGTCTCCTAATTCCTGCAGCCTTGGCTGATTCACAGATCCATCTTCTCTGATGGAATTGATCAGTTGAGCAGTTTGGATAGAGAAGGATGCAGAGGAACCTGGGATGGATTACCCATGCCACTGCCTGGTGACATCACACACCGAGGTTCCTTTGAGGAGGTAGGATGTGAACTAGCTCCATCTAGGCACGCCATCCTGCATCCAGTTCAGCATTCTAGTTCTCCCTCAGCTCGGTGGTGGTGGTGGTGGTGGAGGGGCTGGACGAGAGCCGCCATTGCAGGGGCAGAAGCTTTTCCTACTTAGTGCTGCTGTGGAAGTCACCTCTCTGCTGCCCACATGGGGAGAGATGTCCTGAAGACTCGGGGGCACCAGCTGGGCACCTCCATCAGGCATGCCCTTTCTGAGACACTCTTAGCCTTCGGGAAACCTTGCTCACTGTACTAAGGTTTCTTTCTTTCCTTTGGGAGATTGGCTTATTTTTATTTTATGTGTATAGGTGTTCTGCTTATGTGTATCTCTGTGAACCATGTGTGTGACTGGTACCATTGGAAGGTAGAGGAAGGCATTAGATCCCTTGGAATTAGAGTTACAGACAGTTGTGAGCCTCCATGTGAATGCTGAAAACCAGTCTGGGTCCTCTGGAAGAGCAGCAAGTGCTCTTACCTGCCCATCCATCTCCCTAGTGCCCAACTCAGTTGTAGCCCCAGTACCTTCTCCCTCCCCAGGGAGAGGGAGGGGAGGGCCGTGAACTCTCCAACACAGGTCCACAACAGTGTTCCTGAAAATGACCTTGACTTCTCTCTTGACTTCTATTGATACAAATTAGGGATGGTCTTGTGACTACAGTCAAGGCAGTGCTTTCTTGTGTTTCTGAAAGCTCCCTTAGGAATATAGGAGGTGCCTTGTGCTGACTGTTTGCAGCTTTGAGGCCTTATCGTCTACTCTATAAGCTGAGGCAACTGGAGAAGCGCCATTCAGGCTCTTGATGAGATTTCTGTAGCTGAAATGCTCTGCTCATGGTCACTCATGCCAGCTGCCAGCTTCTTTACTCGTTCACACACCAGATTCCTTAGTGTGTGTGCACTCGTGTGTGTGTGTGTGTGTGTGTGTGTGTGTGTGTGTGTGTGTGTGTGTACGCATAGTAGCTTTGTCTGAAGAGAGGCAAACAAAACCAGTCCACCTTCAGGATCTGGCTTTGGTGGGGCGGCAGCCCTAGATCCCAAGGGTAGAAGTGGTCTAGCCTTATCGGGGAGGACAGGATGGTGGAAAGTGTGTAGGGACATCCGGCATGGCTGACAGTGGCTATCGGGGGAGGTTTTCTCAGCAAGTGAGGTCTCAGAGGGGATTTGAAGGCTGTGCAGGATTTAGCTAGACAAGGGAATGAGAGACACAGCCAGGGAATGGATTGTGCCAAGGCTCGGGGGGTGGGGGGTAGGGGGGGGGGGGGCAGAAGTGTATTTGAACACCAGGAATTAGAGAAGTGCAGATAACAGATCAGAGGGCAGGGCAGGGTTTGAAGGCTGGGGATGAAGGAGTACTTGGCTTTGAAGAAATAGATGATCAGACCTATTGACCGAGGGCCTGACACCAGGAAAGGACTTTACCCCAAGGGAAAAAAGTCAGTTCCCAGTGAGTATCACAGAGGCTTATAGAGCCCATTTGCAGGGACAAAACATCTTTCAAGGTGGAGAACAGATGGTGGGGAGACCAGTAGTGGGCTACTTTCCTGCTCTCTCATCCTATCTGCCATTAGCTAAGTCCAGGATAAAGAAACAGGTGACTTGGGCTGAGTGAGTAGCAGACAGCACCAGAAAAAAATAGGCAGCTCCGAGAACTATCGAATTTCTTGTTTATTTGCTCTAATTCCATATTGCAGGAAAACCCAGAAATCCCCAACAGGGCAGGTATTTCTCTGCTGGTGACAGACCTGTGCCCAACATGTTTACCAGCCTCAAGGGTGTGCCCCAGCAAGGACTGAAGAGCACAGACCCAGGTCCCTTAGCATTGGAGTCGAGGCTTAAGTGATTGTGGTTGAATTGCCATGGCAACACAAATTAGGTCTGGTGTCGGTAAGGCACAATACAAGTGATAGAGGCAAAACACTGGGATGAACAAAGCGGCTTGTGGCTCTGACCTGGAGCAGAGGAAGGGGGGTGGTCTCTCTAGGGGTAGTGATGTCTTTCTCTGTGGCGGATGACAAGGCCAGGCAGCTGAGGTAGGGGTGTCTTGACTGAGAAGGACGTGGTGATAATGACATCTGGAAATATATGGCACCCGGGAGCATGAGGCCTGTGAGCCCCTCAAGACATGCCCTGAGAATCCTGAGATCTGAAGTAGAACGAGGGAGCTAAGGATGTGGGAGATGGGTAGCAAATCATAGTGGGGTGTTATCGTAGGAGACTGTGACGGGGCCTTATGGCTAGGGTAGGGGCCTGATGAAGTGTACCCTGTGAAGTTTACTGAGCATGTCCTGGAGACACTATGGATCCCAAGCTCTATGGGAGAACCTTCTTTAGTCTGCCTCTCTGTGGTAAACTGGCAGCCTGGTGTCCTGAGGACACTCTCCCCATCTCCACCCTTCTTTGGAACTTACAGCAGAGTCCTGGGAACCCTCTACTCCTACTCTAACCCTCCGAGTGAACCTATTGTTTGGGATCATATCTTAAGGTCACTATTGTGATGAAAGGTCATGGCCAAAACAAGCTGGAGAGGAAAGGCCCACACTTCCACATCCTTCATCACTGAAGGAAATCAGGACAGGAACTCAGACAGGGCAGGAACCTGGAGGCAGGAGCTGATGCAGAGGCCATGGAGGGGTGCTGCTTACTGGCTTGCTCCCCATGGCTTGCTCAGCCTGCTTCCTTATAGAATCCAGGACCACCAGCCCAGGGATGACACCACCCACAATGGGTTGGGTCCTCCCCCATTGATCATTAATTAAGAAAATGCCCTACAGCTTTATGGAGGCATTTTCTTAATTGAGGTTCCTTCTTCTCAGATGACTCTAGCTTGTCTCAAGTTGACATAAGACTAGCTAGGACAGGTAGTTGCAGTCCCTTCCTATTATCTACATCCTTCTAATGAGTCTGGAGTATGGAATTTTGGGGACTCCCCCTTCTCTTGTCCTCACCCCTCATTGAATTTGAAGTACCGGGTTCTAGGGACTGCCTCATCCTGCTCCCAGCCTCTCTGTGACCTCCAGGGTCCTGAAGACTTTTCCTCTGGGCTCTCTGTCTTCTCTGTCTGCACTCATTACAAGGTCCCTTGGAATATTTTGGTGATAACTTGATGGGAAAGTCTGGAATGACATACCAAAGCCCGAGAAACAGAAGTGACCAGTGTCTGGAACCCGCAAGTCTTGCAGTTCCCTCTTACTCTGTTCCTAGGTTGTCACTCTCTTCTTCTCCTCTTGGTGACAGCTTAATTTGACAAATGAGAAAGGAAGGGTGAGGAGCAGCATCTAATGTTGCTCTTAGGTGCCATTTGCAGGGCCTGTCATGAGCTAAGCTTGATGAGCAAGAGTGATAGTTCTGCTAGGTCAGGTGTGCCTCCCCTGAGAGCCTTTGGGATGGAGACCCAGCTTGGCTTTGGGATGGGCTATGTATTTTATACGTGTAGTTAGAGTTTTCCTGCCTGGCCCAGTCAGGACAAATCTCTCTTACCCGCCAGTCCCACAGTCACTCAGACCCAACCAAGAAAGCACACAGAGACTTATATTGCTTACAAACTGTATGGCCGTGGCAGGCTGCTTGTTATCTGCCTTTTCTATCTTAAATTAACCCATTTCTGTTAGTCTATACTTTGCCACATGGCTTGTGGCTTACCGGTGTCTTTACATGTTGCTTTTCATGGCAGCAGCTGGCGGTGTCTCCCCCCAGCCTTCTACTTCCCAGAATTCTCTTCTCTCTTGTCCCGCCTATACTTCCTTGCCTGGCCACTGGCCAATCAGACCTTTATTTACACAGAGCGATATCCACAGCACTTCCCCTTTTCTTTTTTTGTTAAAGGAAGGTTTTAACTTTTACATAGTATAATTACATATAACAAAACAATTATCAAGCAAGAATTACAGTTACAATATTAAAGAAGATATCCTATCTATCTTATATAAAGTTTTACATCTAACTTATCTTTTATCATAACTAAGGAAATTATGACTATCTAGTCTTCAACCACATCAAAGACCTCAGAAGGATATAATATTACCTGAGAACCAGGAGAAGGATGCAAGCATTTTTCGGGAGTCTTGCAGGGTAGACAGAGACAGCTGGCAGCCTGGACAGTCACCTAATGTTCCTTTGTAAAGTTGGGGCATTTGTCTTCAGCCCACAGGGCTAGAGTCTCTTGGTCACTTTTTTAGTGTCCTGTAGAATGTCTGGCAGTTTTCTCTGTGAAGCAGGAACCTGAAGGACCATTTTGTCAAGCAATGTTCAGTGGTCACCTTTCTATGGGTCCTGTATGTCCAGTCGATCAAGCAGTCCCAGCAAGAACAGTTTCTTGCCCAAATGGCTATTTTTGTCAAGGTGAAGATAAACTCCATATGAAGTATCTTCAATGCCCATCCTCCTCTCTGAAGTAAATCAGTGCTGCCAGGAGCATACATGTCTCACTGTCCAGAAAGTCTAAATTTTAAAAGTATTTTAAATTCCATATTCTGTAGGTCTTTGAAGTATTTGAAGATTACCTATCTATCTGAAATATCTCTATGTATATCTAGAAGACTTAACTAACATGGCTACGAGTATGATTATCATAGATGACTAATTATTAATCTATTTTTAATTATCCATTTCAATTTAAAATGAGCTATACAAACATAATACCTTAAACACGATTAGAAATATACACACAGTATAACAAAATTAACTAAGTTTGTATCAATAGACTAAAATCTAAACCAATGTAAAACATTTTAAACAAGTTGTTGCTCTTTAGAAGTAAGTTCCCTAATCTACCCTTTCATCCTATTATATCTATATCATATTCCCCTTTCTTCTTTAGAAAGAGATCTCATTTATAATCAACTTGCTTTAAAGAAAAATATTGGTTTTTCTCTGTCCCACACCAGAGGGCTCTTCTGATTTGGGACACAAGAATCTCTTAACCTTTTCTTTTAGCAATATGTCTGGGTTTAGAGAAGGAGTGAGCCAATTCCATCTCCAAAGCCAGCTTGATAATTTTGGGAATGTGGGCGTAGTTTCTCTTACTACTTCCTGCTGGAGGGGGGCGCTGTATCTTATGGGGATACAAAGAAAATTTTAGGATTATAGAGTAGTCCATTAGGGTGAACCTCTGAGCCAGTTGCCTTGAAACCATTCTGGATGTCAGATCATCTGGGCCATGGTGTCATCGGAGACCTTTCAGGTGGTCTTGGCTGATCAAACCTGATATATCTTAGTCTGGAACAAATCCACAGCCTCTGGCTTTCTGTGGAAACAAAAGCAGAGACTCCTTTCCAAAGCAACATATACTTATATCCAAATTTCAAAGTCAAAGTACCTTTAAAATTTACATTTTTGTTTAACTCAACAGCTTTTATGATCAAATCTTTTTCTGTGGTTAAAAATCCCAAAGACAAGACAAACCAGATTCTCTGTGTAATATCCATCTTTGTAAGACTGAAACGCCACTGTGGCTGCTGGCTCCACCCACCTCAGCTTCCCAACATGGTGGAGGTACAGTTTACCGCCAGCTCTGGGTCTGGAGCCATGTGTACCATCAACTATCAGAAGCAGTTCTATCAAAGCAGTGCATAGCCCAGAAACCTTTTTTCTTTCTTTCTTTTTTTTTTTTAACTAGCAAAGGCTAAATCCACCACGCAGCAGAGTAAAGTGCCGCTTGTAGACTCCTCATTCCCACCACACTGCAGGTCAGATGCACACGCCAGGAACCCGCCATAGTAGCTGAAACCGGCAGGCTGCCGCTAACTTGAGAGAAACAATTAGGAATCTGTTTTTAGCTCTGTTTTAGAATCTTTTTTCTCAGGTTTTAGGTGGAAATTCTTGCCAACACGTTGGGTGCCATTTGTAGTTGGAGTTTTCCTGCCTGGCCCAGTCAGGACAAATCTCTCTTACCCGCCAGTCCCACAGTCACTCAGACCCAACCAAGAAAGCACACAGAAACTTATATTGCTTACAAACTGTATGGCCGTGGCAGGCTGCTTGTTATCTGCCTTTTCTATCTTAAATTAACCCATTTCTGTTAGTCTATACTTTGCCACATGGCTTGTGGCTTACCGGTGTCTTTACATGTTGCTTTTCATGGCAGCAGCTGGCGGTGTCTCCCCCAAGCCTTCTACTTCCCAGAATTCTCTTCTCTCTTGTCCCGCCTATACTTCCTTGCCTGGCCACTGGCCAATCAGACCTTTATTTACACAGAGCGATATCCACAGCATATACGTTTCCAATAGCCATGTAAAATAGACAGATGCTTCCTTGAGGCAGAGATGGACATGATTCCCAAAGGCCTGATGCCAAAAGTGTGGATTTATATCTGCAGGATGTGATACAGGAACCAGGAAAGTGGGACCCCTCCCATGCCTGAAGTGGTCTGAAGTACCTGTAACTAACATCTTGTAGTCAATTAGCAGTCCAGGCCTTAGCCTCAGTGTTCCAGCTACTCCATGGATGTGGGCACCTGTGTGGAGAGCAGAGGGGAAGCAAAGACCTTGGCCTGGCTTGAGTATCTGCTCTGCAAGAGTGTGTTTACATGCGTTCACATGCATGAGCACTGTTGGTAAGGTACACTGCACAAACCGGGAAAACCCAACACATCCTGGCTGAAGTCATGAAGCTGACTCCTTTCATCAGGGAAGACAGAAAGGGAGAAGAAATAACTCCCAATTTTGAAACAATAGCAACCTAACTGTTATTATCAATTCACAAAGGAAAGGCTATTTCACTAGGTAAAGGAACTATGCCAAGGAAGGGACAACCTCAGGAAAAAAAGCTAATTTTACCAAGCAAGGTCAGCTGACAGATTTACATGTACACACCTCACAAACTACAAACACACCCCATCACACTACACACTACATATATCACCCTATTACATACCCCAGCCCACTAGAACCTACTCTACCACACTATATACCTTAGTCCATCACATACCCTGCCCCACCCTTCCATATCACATACCACACTCTACAGGTACTGCACCCCACTCCAAGGTCCAGGGACATGGAGAGAGACTAGGGAAGGATTTGATAGAAACACTCTGGGTTGAGAGATACCTACACTAGCCCAGGGGCTGGTAGGACTTGGGAATCTTCTCAAAGCAGGCCAGGCTACTTTGTTGTAGAATAGAAAGAATATTTGTTTAACTATGTAAAGTTGTGTTGCATTTGTTTGTATTGCAGAATAATTGTTTAACTATGTAAAGATGTGTTTCTGTTTTACCTTGCCTGCCTAAGGTACCGGATTAGTCTAATAAAAAGCTGAATGATCAATAGCTAGGCAGAGAAAGGATAGGTGGGGCTGGCAGACAGAGAGGAAAGGGGAGGTGGCCAGCCCACGAGGGCCAGCCAGCCAAACACTGAGGAAGCAGGAAAGCAGGATGAACAGTACATAGATGAGGTAAGTGACCCTTGGGCCAGCACATAGATAAATAGAAATGGGTTAATTTTAATGGAAAAAAAGCTATCTAGAAACAAGCCTAAGCTAAGCCTGAGCATTCATGGCTAATAATAAGTCTTATGTTATGACTTGGGGGCTGGCAGTCCAAGAAAGCCCACTACACTACTGCTCATAAGGCACCACATGTTAGATTCATAAAAGGAGAAGTGAAAGAGAGCAGCCAATTACCTGCTGAAGGCCAGACACAGTGCTTCCCAGAGAAGGAGCTTGTCCCCACCTGTCACACACCCTTGACACTACATTTCTCAGCACCATGAACAGATGAGGACATGAAGCAACTCCAGAGGCCACATGTTTATTTCATGGTCAGGGCAGGCAGGGAAGCATGGTGGCAGCTGTGGGGACTTGTTCACATCTGGGTGGGTCAGGAAGCAGAGTGAGGAATTCAGGTCCTCAGGCGGCTTGCTCCTTTTCTTTTTAATTTAGTCCTGGACTCCTCAGCTCATGGAACAAGGTCACCCATATTCAGGGTCAGCCTTCCCTCCTTAGGGTTAAATCCTCCTGGAAACATCCTCATAGACATACCCAAAGGTATGCCTCATTAATGTCTAAGATGTTTCCTAATTTTTTAAGAGATGTACTTATTTGCTTTATGTGTATGAAACTTGCCAGCATGTGTGTATGTGTATCATCTGCATACCTGCTACCCATAGGGGTCAGAAGAAGGCATCTGAGTCCTTGAAACTGGAATTACACATAAAGCTATCATATGAGTGCTGGGGATCGAACCCTGGTCCTGTAAGCACCACCACTAAGTCATCTCTCTAGCCCCTGAAGTGTTCCTAAATTTAAGTTGACAAACTTAATCATCATATCCTTTTACGGTGCCAATCCAGGCCACTTCCCACTCCTTAAGGGTAGACTGGATTTTCCATTTTCAGAAAGAAACTGCTCAGTTGAAGGCTTGGGCACAACTTCCTGAGGTCCAGGGGGACCCCAGCTAGGAAACCCAGGTCCAGAGCTCCCTGCATCCAGGCTGCTCCCTGACCTCAGGTGACAGGCTATTAACAGCCTTCCTAGGGAAACCCAGATCTTAGCTGCATTCCCTGCAGAGACTTTTCTCATTGGTTCAGCTTCTTTATTTGTGGTTCCTAGCATCTGGCTTACATTGTCTTCATGTGCTTTCATGGTGAGCTCTGACCACGTCTCAAGTAGGAAAGTGGCCAGCAAAACCTCAATTTCCTCCGAACAGAGATTCTGAATCATCCATGAAATGAAACCTTGTTGCTTGTTCTTTAATCGAGGCACAGTGCAGAGGCGGCGGCAGGGACATTTGGATTCTTGGTGGGTCCAGGGACAAAACCCGTCAGTGTTGAGACCCACAGAATAGAAATACACCAGGACCCACATATGACTGTCTCGTGTATTTATCCATGTTCACAGCACGTGTGCATGTGCACACATATGCTGATCTGGCTGGGCTGAGGAGGACAGGGAGACTTGAGAGGACAGCTTCTTTTCATTCTGTCACTGAAGAGCTCTGGTCTGGAGGGGAAAGTTGACTTTGGTATTAACTCTGCCTTTTACGCTAAGGTGGGACCCTGGGCAAGTCACTTTGGTTCTGTGGCTTTCATGTAGACTTGTTTCTTGGGTCTAAGGCAGAAAACAGAAACTGCTCTGGGTGCAGACAGAAAGGCATTTTATAGAGAAGTAGGTCTTTATATCACCAGAAGAGCAAGAGGAAAGGACCGAAGGCCGCCAGGCTGGGAAACTGCTGCTGTCCACATGGTCACCATCATGACAAGAACATGGACCCTGGCATATACCACAGCCAACACTACCGCTCCTCTGCAGAAGGGGGGTGTCACCCAGACTGCAGCCTTCAGGCCTGGCATTAATATCTCAATAGGCAGATGTCTCAGGGTCTCAGCAGGGCCTGGGGGCGGGGTGGGGGGTTCAGCTCTGCAGTTGCTGGAGGTGGGAGTGTGAAAAGCAAAGAGAGACCTCATCTGAGCATTTGGTATAGTCTTGTCCTCCCGAGTTCCAGGATTCTGGTGGGGACTCTGTCCCTAGAGAGTCTCATTAGAAGTAACACTTTAAAAAAAGATGATCTCTTGTGTTCCAGGATGGCTCTGAATTCATTATGTAGCCAAGGATGGCCCTGAACAAACTATCCTCTTGTCTCACTCTTCCCATCGCTTGTGGGATTATACGCATGTGTAACCGTGCTTGGTTTATGTGGTGTTGTGGCTCATAACATACTGGAGAAGCGCTCTACAAATGGAGGTAAAGCTCCAGCCACAGAAATCCCACTTTTTGAAGATTCCATTGATCATACCACTGATCTTGCTGCATTTTGCCCAGTTAGTCCCCTCCGTGCACCCCCACCCCTACCCATGCATGACCAACATCCCAAAGGGGCAAAGCTTCCTCCAGGCTGGTGACATTATCATGCTTCTTAAGTGTCACTTTTGGGGATGGAGAGGGTCAGGAGGGAGTCTGCCAGTTTCTGTCTCTTCCCATAATTCTTCTCACCCCAAGGCTCATCCTTACTTAAGATTAAGAAGAGCTTGGGGATGGCTCAGTTGCTAGAGCACTTACTGAGTCTGGATGTCCAGAGCTGGCTCCATCTGTAATCCAGCCCGCAGGAAATGGGTCCCTGGGGGAACAGAGAATCCCTGGGGAAAGCTGGCCAGGCCTGGTTCCGGTGATGGACCCTGCTTCAGTAAATAAGGTGGAGAGCGATCAAGAAAGAAGTCCAACATTAATCTCTGCTTCCAAATGTGTAACACATATGTGCACATGCACCTGTACATGCACACATGCACATGCCAGAAGATAGAATTGAAGGAACGGAGACAAAGTTCAGGGAAAGCCAAGAGTTCTCTGTGTTCACACCCGTTATTGAAGCACGCAGGGCCCCTCCTCTCCAGGAGGCTGTGAGTTCAGCAGAGATCCTCCTTGCGTGGGCAGCAGGGAGAAGCAGGTGGCTCCATTCTCTGTCTCCTCTCTGGCTCCCTTGGCCACCAGAGCAGTCTGAGATCATGAGCAGAGCAGAGGGCAGGAGCCTGCGGATGCCGGTGCAATATGAGGAGTGGGTGACAGAAGGAAGGAACAGAATGTAAACACTCCTTGATGAGAAACCTTCCCCATGCCTGCACCGGTCCTCCAAATTGGCACTAATTGCCACCTCCTCCTTGCCACACCTGTCGGCAGAGCAGCAGGAAGGGACTAGCTGTCTGTCCTCTAAAAGCCTGTTCCACCTCCAAGTGTCAGTGGAGACAGAACGTAGTGGGAGGTGGGGAGCACAGCCTGAGGTAAGGGGGCTCTGGTGGGTGCCTGGGGACATGTGGAAGGGTCTGATCACACCCACACTCCACCCTGTCGCCCCTTGAATCTGTACTCCCACACCCCACCCTGTCGCCCCTTGAATCTGTACCCCTATACCCCACCCTGTTGCCCCTTGAATCTGTACCCCCACACCCCACCCTGTCGCCCCTTGAATCTGTACCCCCATACCCCACTGAGCATATCCCACCGAGTCGTCCCTTGAATTTGTACTTCTGTGAAAGGGAATCTGACTTACTTTTCCAGTAGACTGGCGTCTTTCAGAGGTTAAGTGGCAGTTCAACATGTGAGCCCCTAGGTGGCGCTTTCTCTGGCTGTGATCCTGAGTCTAGTCCATGGGCACAGCGGGTTATCAACATGGACTGTTCTAGGTGAGAAGGCTTCAGGAGATGGGCCTCTAGTTTGAAGGGAGACTTTTATAGGCTTAAAGGAGCCTAATAGGGCTTAGTGGGTAAGAGCCCCAGAAGCATCAAGAGGGCAGAAGGCTACCTCAAACCCTTGGTCAGGAAAACAGGTTTGGTACCAGTTCCATCTTGTCACCTCTTTGGGCCAGTGGTCTCTTCAGTCTCCATGGGAGGGTAGAGGCACTCCATCTTGGCTTCAGTGATGGGAGGCTCTCGGTCTTCCATGCACCCGTCCCTTCGTCTCTCCCCCCCCCCCCCCCCCCCTCAGAGATCATGTGCTCTTTCTGGCATTTTTTCCTGTTTTTATTATTTTAAAAATGATTTTATTTCTCTCTCTCTCTCTCTCTCTCTCTCTCTCTCTCTCTCTCTCTCTCTCTCTCTCTTTCTCTCTTTCTTTCTCTGTCTGTGTGTGTGTGCCCAAGAAGGCCAGAAGAGGGTGCTGGGTCCCCTGGAGCTGGAATTATAGGTGATTGTGAACTGCCCAACATGGGTGCTGGGAATTAAAATCAGGTCTGTGGAAGAGCAGCAGGTGATTTTCACATTTGGATCATCTCACCACCCCTTGTTTTGCCTTTTTGAGATAGGTTCTCATGTAGCTCAGGCTGCCCTTGCTCTCACGACCGCTGTAAGGGTGAAGGTGGCCTGGACTTCCTAATCCTCCTGCCTCCACCTCCCAAGCACCAGGACTACAGGCATGCGCCACCACACCACCCAGCCATCTTGCTCTTTCTGGGGTGCTTGCGGGTGCTCTGTGAGTGCCAAAAGAGAACCCCTTCTACTGTTGGGAAAGAGCCCGGATGTGCACTGAATACGCAGACGGTTGTTGTTATTCAGCAGGAAGAAAGAAGAGGGAGAAGATATTGTTTGGGTACAATCTGTGTTTGCAATTTTCCACATCGGTTCTTTTTATGAACACTCCAAAAACAAGACAACAGCAGTGGCTGATTCAATATGCGCCATGCAGGAAAACAATAAGGGAAAAAAAATAAGGGTTTTTAATAAGCACTTGGAAAGGCTGTAATTAAATCTCGGGCTCTGTTTGGGAAACAAGAATCTCATTTAGTGCTTTTGCCCCTGTGCTCCCTAACATCTGCACCCGTGTTTTGTGCTGGGCAATTACCGCGTCCTCAGTGGCTTGATTAACAAATACAGGTGCAGATTTGCTCAGGAGAGAGAACCTGGGATGGAAGTTGGGGGCGGGGGCAGGGGGCTGTGGGAGCTGGGAAGATTTGGCTGTCCCCAACAGGTGTCTTGTGGATTTAGGGGAGCCTGAGAAAGAAGAGTTGCTGGCTACAGGGAAGGAAGAAGGTGGGGAGGGAAGACACTCTTTCTGCCCCTGCCTGCTTTTCTTAGCGTCCCTTTCCACCAAGGAGCCAAGGGTTGTGGAAGTGGAGGCTTCTCTACCTTAGGATTCAGGGACTTTTCAAACACCTTAACCAGCCTAAAGTGATGGCATACACCTGCAATGTAATCCCCACACTTGGGAGGTGGAGGCAGGATATAGAGTTCGAGGTCATGTTCAATTACATATGGAGTTCAAAGCCAACCTGGGTAACATTAAAAACCTGATTGAAAAACAAAATCCAAACCCAAACCAACCAGCCAACCAACCAAACAACAAACACGAAAACAAAAGCCAATCAATTCCACCAATAAACAACCATCCAAATAACCAAATGAACAAAGCTATGACCAAAGAAGAGGAGACTTCCAGTAAGACAGTGGGAGCCTGGTGACTGGGGATTGTGTGTCCCCAGAGCTTTTCTTTTCAGGAAAATCTCTGAGTTGCAAGGATAGGCTTGTCTCCTATACCTGTTGCTGTTAAAAGCACTTGCCCTTGTCATGGGCCTCTGCCTGTCCCATAGAGATACCAGACCTTCCCTCATGGTGTAAGAGTCCTATTTGTCCTGAAAAGCCACCCGTGGCCTTTCAGAATCCTTTCCGGGTCACTAGTGTGAGTGTTCTAGCTCTGCTTTCTATAAAGGGAAGCTGGGGCACAAGGTTAGGCAGCACCCGAAGCTAACATAGGCAGTAGGGTATAGGGCTAGCTCTTTGCTCCAGGCATCTGGTCCCAGAGCCCTCACTGTCTACCCCCCACCTCCTATCCCTCTGCTTGTCTAGCAGAGAAGTTTCCTATTCTGTTTCTTCTCCATCTTCTGGAGCCCAGTTCTCAGGCATTTAACAGAAGGCCTGCTGGGAGAGAGGGGAGGGGCATCAATGTTTTGCTGTTAGACTCTTTGTTTTCCTGAAGGCCACTGTCCCAAAGATGTGGTCTTGGGGCATGCACTGATAGCAGATGATTATCTGCAAGCTTGGGCTGGGCTACCAAACCTAAGTGGTTTCTTCAAGTCTTTTAAAAAGATTTTTATTTTATTTTTATGTGTACGAGTGTTTTGCCCACATGTATACCTATGTACCACATGCACGCAGTGCCCAGAGAAGCCAGAAGAGGGCAATGGTTCTTTGGAACCGGAGTTACAGACAGTTGTAAGCTGTCATGTGGGTGCTGGGAATCGAACCCAGTCCTCTGGAAGAGTAACAAGTACTCTTAACTGCTGAACTACCTCTCTTGCCCCTCCCCCCATTTTGTTTTTGTTTTTGTTTTTCAAGACAGGGTTTCTCTGTGTTGTTTTGGTGCCTGTCCTGGACCTCACTCTGTAGACCAGGCTGGCCATGAACTCACAGAGATCTGCCTGCCTCTGCCTCCCGAGTGCTGGGTTTAAAGGTGTGCGCCACCACTGTCCGGCTTGTCCTTCCCCAAATCTTAATGCACTATTCAAACGTTCTCTACCATGAAGATATAAAGGTTTGTATGCTTTGTCCAAAGTCCAGGCCAAGTTGGCAGCACCCAGAGGGCTGGGAGAACATGCTGGCATTAATACTTGATTTTTATTTATATGCTAGTTTCTTTTATGGCTCTCTGATACAGAGCTTGAATCCTTTGGGAAGACTGCACCTTCCCTTCCCACCCTCCGTGACTTCCAGGAAAGGACTCTTCTGCTCAGAGTCTCAAGGACAGATGGATTTCCTTCTAGAGACTGTGTCCAACTTCGTGGTGCTGCCTTATGGCTTTGAGACCCTCCACCCTTATCACGGCTGTTGTCAGTTCTAGCCAGAAGCTGGCTCTGGTCCTTCCTTCCTCAGTGTCACCCAGCAACTCCCTATGCCAGCTGGAAGGAGCCCTGTTTGGTGTGTGTGCTCACAGTGATTCCTGTGCCTGGTGCCAGGCTCCTGGAGAAGATCCGGGGTTCTGGAGGAACCAGCTTCCACTTGCCAGTGCTTAGCATAGAATCTCTCACCTCCTGAGATGGAGGAGGAAAGCTCTTGATGCCCTGCTCACTGCTGCTGCCTTGTCTGAGGCTTCTGGGGCTGCTGTCACCTGCTGCTGCTGTGGTTGATGAGGCCACAGCCTTTGGGGAGAGTTGTCTGGATCAACTCAACAAAGGAAGGAGGTGGGAAGAAGAGATGGGTGAGTCTCACTCCAAATAAGGAGAGATCAATTAATATTCTTGGAACTAACTCTCTTAGCTGTATGTATCATCTGCCATCGGGAAGCCAGTGTAAATGGCTAAAATCCAGACACAGACTAGAGCAGCAGGCCATTCTTTGCAAGCTGGGATGCTCTGCTTGGGGCAGTCTTGAGCTGACACTTCACCATTACCCTTACATGCTAATTGCAAACTTTAGAAAACACCTGAGGATGTCATTAATAACACCACCTGCCATGCATATTATACTTACTTCTGGGAGCTCTGATGACAGAGAATGCATGATTTCATTTATTGTCATTGACATGCTGGAAGGTGGCACCTCCCCCAGCCCCTTTCAGATTCAGATCCAGAGGCCAGGGAGATCATTGCATGTTAATGGCTAAATCAAGTTTTAGTCCCAAGCCATTGCTCCTTTGTTGAATTTCCTTAACAGACTCTTGAAGGTAGGCGTCTTTAGAGAGATGTCCTGTCACCAGGGCTGTTTAGCATGCTGTAGGAGAAGGCGAGTAAAATATCTGATGATTGCTTTCCAAGGTGGCTGCTTAGCTGGTGCCTGTGTTGGTTGGCTTCATGAGGGCTGTTGTTGAAGTACCGGCAGTGGCCAGACTTTTCTCAGGGTGCAGGTGGGTGGGAAGCCAGTCTACAGCTGTGGCTTTTCATTGTTTGCCAAGTCTGACTGCCAAGTTCTGCCTCATAGGTTCTGGCACATTGTCTTCACCAATAGTTTGTAAAGGGTCCAACCATGACCTGTTATGATGAACCTGAACAGACATGGCTCTACCCTAGGTCGGTTTGTCTGAAATAAAGAACATACCACTTGGACATCAGATGCCTTGGCAGTGATTCAGTCATGGTTAAAGAGAGCACCAGGCTTTCCTCACTGACCATTCCTTTTCCACCCCCATCCACGTGCAAACCTGTGAGCAATGACTTTTCATCACATTGGAGTGAAGAAGTAAAATCAAGTGCAACTCTCATTAGTATCAGCACTGTATTAGATAATTTCTCCATGTCTGTGACAACATACTTGACGACTGAGGGGAGGAAGAGCTATTCTGGCTCATACTTTGTGGGTGTAGACCACATGGTAGAGGAGACATGGGGTAGTCCACATGGTAGAGGAGACATGGTGTAGACCACATGGTAGAGGAGACATGGTGTAGTCCACTATGGTAGAGGAGACATGGTGTAATCTACTATGGTAGAGGAGACATGGTGTAGTCCACATGGTAGAGGAGACATGGTGTAGTCCACTATGGTAGAGGAGACATGGTGTAGTCCACATGGTAGAGGAGACATGGTGAAGTCCACTATGGTAGAGGAGACATGGTGTAGTCCACTATGGTAGAGGAGACATGGTGTAGTCACCATGGTAGAGGAGACATGGTGTAGTCTACATGGTAGAGGAGACATGGGATAGTCACCATGGTAGAGGAGACATGGTGTAGACCACTATGGTAGAGGAGACATGGTGTAGTCACTATGGTAGAGGAGACATGGTGTAGTCACTATGGTAGAGGGGACATGGTGTAGTCACTATGGTAGAGGAGACATGGTGTAGTCACCATGGTAGAGGAGACATGGTGTAGACCACATGGTAGAGGAGACATGGTGTAGTCCACTATGGTAGAGGAGACATGGTGTAGTCCACTATGGTAGAGGACACATGGTGTAGTCCATTATGGTAGAGGACACATGATGTAGTCCATTATGGTAGAGGAGACATGGTGGAGTCCACATGGTAGAGGAGACATGGTGTAGTCCACATGGTAGAGGAGACATGGCGTAGTCCACATGGTAGAGGAGACATGGTGTAGTCTCATGGTAGAGGAGACATGGTGTAGTCCACATGGTGGAGGAGACATGGGGTAGTCTCATGGTAGAGGAGACATGGTGTAGTCTCATGGTAGAGGAGACATGGCATAGTCCTCTATGTTAGAGGAGACATGGTGTAGTCCACTATGGTAGAGAGGACATGATTACAAGAGTGTGAGGCAGCATCCCCAGTCAAGAAGCAGAAAAAGGTGAATGTTGGTGCTCAGTTTCTTTTTCCATTTTTATTCAGGTCAGGACTCCAGGCCATAGAGTGGTACCACCCACAGTTAGGGTAGCTCTTCCTGTCTCAATCAATCCAACCTATAAACTCCCTCATAGCTGTGCCCAGAAGTTTGTCTTCTAGGTGATTCTAGATCCTACCAAGTTGACACAAATGCTGTGTGGGGAGCAAAGTTTGAAAGCAACATTAAATATCAAAATTGTCAAAAGCAACACTGTATCTCCTGGGAAAGGCCGAACATCCATATGCCTTAATATATTTTTGTACATTTGTTTAGTTTTGGTGTGGTGATGTACATGTGTCATGGCACATATGTAGAGGTCAGAGGAGTTGATTCTTTCCTTCCTCCATGTAGGTTGCAGGGACTCACAATCAGATCATGCTTGGTAGCAAGTACCCACAGAGTGCCATCTTTCAGACTCATCTACACAGTCTTTTAGTCTTTTCTGGGAGGTAAAGGCAATTCTCCCAGGCTGTTAGGTGCCAGGTCCAACCATGGTACTGCCTTTAGAAATGGGTCAATATTATTGCTGCGGTGCCTAACAAGTCCACGCGTTATTTGAATGAAGGTGATTCTATTCTAGGAGTTTTCTGGTGGCACTCGCAGGGGACTTGATGTGCAGAACCGTATCAAGGGCAAACAGACATTTTGACATTTTCTTTTCCTGTTTTCACCCTTGTTACTTGCTCTTCTTGACTTATTGCTTTAGCTAAGACTTTCACATTGAATAAGAATATGGGCACTCTTGTCTTGACCCTGATTTTTATTTTTACTTTATTTTTATTCATTCTATGTATCTTTTATATTACGTATCTTAATCCCATTCACGTCATGGTCCCTTCACACCTGCCCTCTGCCCCTGCACCTCCCCCTAAAATAAAACAAAATTTAAGAGAAAAAAGGACAAATTAAAGCTTTCATCATGGAAGTCACACAGTATATCCTTTGTCCATGTATCTTTCCTTTAAAGTGTTCATTGCAAAGAGTCATTGGTCTGGTTCGAGGCCTCTGGTTTCTGCTATACTAGTGATGCTGGGCCCTCACTAGGACTCTTCCTGGGTATATTGTTGTTGCCCTATGTTGTGGAGATCCTGAAGCTCCTAAGTCTTTGGGTCAGGTCCCTTTGTGCTCCAGCAGATCACAGATGGGGTGGATGTTGGGGTGGGCAAGTCATAACCCTGGTTCTGGGCTTGGGCAGCTGCAGGGTGGGTCCACCAGCCACTTCTCCCCTGTCCTCACCACCAGGGCGATCTCTCCAGCATAACTCTGGCTAATTCACCTCTTGTAACAATGAACAAGGGTGGGGCCAGTTCTCCTGAGTTCATGCCCTCAGAGTTGGCCCTCCCACAACTATACCATCAGGGCCAGCTCTATTGTGTTGCCCAGGCGAGGTACAGGGGCCATTCTTCTGAGTGCTGCAGCTGGGGAGGGACAGTGACAACTCTCCTGCTCCTATGACTCCGGGGTCAGCTCTTCCACCTGTCTCAGGCATCGATGGGTGGGAGGTGGGGGAAGAGAGGGCATCTCTCTTCTGCCCACACTACCACATGTGTGATGAGTAATGGGGACAACTCTCCTTTGCTCATAACATCGAGGCTGGGTCATTCTTGCCTTCGACCACTGGGCAACTCTGCTGTGCTGTGACGGGTAGAGCCTGATTCCCGAGTGCCAGGACTAGTAGGGGGAAGGTCAGCTCTCAGGTCTATTGTAGGCAGTAAGGGGTGAGAAATAAGGGGGGCATCTCTCACCCTCCTATACATGACAGATGAGTAATGGGGACAGCTCTCCCATACTTACAACTTCAGGGCTGGCTCACCCACAGCTCCACCAACAGGATTGGCTCTATTGTGTTACCCAGGTGAGGTGCAGGGTCTGCTCTCCCAAGTGTTGCAGCTGGTGGGGGGCAGGGACAGCTCTCTCACCTGCCCCAGGTGTTGAGGGGCAGCGGGGGAGGACAACTCTTCCCCACCTGGGCCACCTCAAGACAGATGAGTAACGCCCACAGCTCTCCCTTGTTCACTATTCATTACTTCGGGGCTGGCTCACCCACACCTGCACTAGCGGGGTTGTTGGCACTGATTTTAAGAGAAACAGTTTGTTTTCCCCCATTAAACAGTGTTGGCTCTAGGTTTGTTATATATAGTCTTTATTATTTGGGATATGTTTCTTCTATTCTGAGTTTCTTCAGGAGTTTTAACAAAGAGATGCTGGGTTTTGTTTGAAGTCTGTTCTGTACCTATTGAGGTGACTACATGATTTCTAACCTTGGAATTATTTATGTAAATTATAACATTAATTTATTTGCATGTATTGAACCATCTATGCATCCCTGGAATAAAAGCAGTAATATCACAATGAATCTTCTTTTTTGATGTGCCCTTGAATTTGATTTGGAAGTATTTTGTTGAGAATTTCTATGTCTATGCTAGTTGGGAATACTGATCCGCAATTATTTTTTTTCTTACATCTTCAGCTGTTTTTGGTATCAGGATAATCTTGGGATTCTTTTTGTGATCCACAGTATCTATATGAATCATGGATATTGGTCTGTAATTTTCTTTTTGGGTTACATCTTTGTTTTTGGCATTAGGGTAATTCTAGCTTTGTGAGAGAGTTTGGTAATGTTCCTTCTTTTCCTGTTTTATGGAATAGCTTAAGAAGCATGGATGTTAATTCTTCAGTGTTCTAGTAAAATTCACCAGTCAATCCATTTGGGCGTAGTCATTTTTAATTCAAGAAATCCTTAATCATTGCATCAATTTCACTGCTTACAACAGAACTGCTTAAATTGTTTATCCCCTCTTGTTTTAATTTTGGTAAGTCATATGCATCTATAGATTCATCTAGTTCCTTTAGATTTTCCAGCTTAGTAGAAATTATTCACTTTTCCTTAGGAAAGACCAGACTAGTCTTTGAATTTCATTGCTACCTGTTGTAATATTTCCCTCGCATCTTCTCTCTCTCTCTCTTCTGGTTAGTTAGACTAAGGGTGTGTCTATTTTGTTTATCTTGTCAAAGAACCAACTCTGTTTTATTGGTTCTTTGAACTGATTTTTTTTTTCCATTTCATTAATTTCTGCTCTGATTTTTAGGATTTCTTTCCGTCTACTGCTTTGGAGTTTAGTTTGTTCTCTATGAGTTCTTTCTTTTTTAAATTTTATTTTCCCTTAAAAAAGGTATATGTATGTTTATATGTATGCCGTGTGTGTGCAGGAGCTCATAGATGCCAGAAGAGGGCAACAGATTCCCCTGGATTTGGTTATAGGTGGTTAGAGCACCTGGCCCCAGGTGCTGGGAACTTAGGAACTCTGGAAAAGCAGCAAGCAGTTTTAACCACTGAATTATCTCACTAGCCCTTCTGATTTCTTTTTATTATTATTATTATTTATTAATTTTCTTGTTTGTTTTGTTTTCAAGACAGGGTTTTTTTTGTGTAGCTTTGGCTGTCCTAGAACTCATTCTGTGACCAGGCTGGCCTTGAACTCAGAGATCCACCTGCCTCTGCCTTTTGAGTGCTGAGATTAAAGGTGTACACTATTATTACCCAGCTTGCCCTTTTGATTTCTTTTTTCCCCTCAAAATAGTATTTTTATTGATTCTTTGGGAATTTTACATCATACATCCCAATTACACTCTGCTTGTTTCTGAGGTCCATTTGCTTGAAACCCTTTTCCGATCCTTTTACCCTATGGTGGAGTCTGTCTTTTGTGGTAAGGTATATTTTTTGGAGGTAACAAATAAATAGCTCCTGTTTTCTGATCCATCCAGTCTACTAGCCTGTAACCTTTTGATTGTGGATTTGAGACCTTTAAGATTCAGAGTTATTGCTAAAAGTTTTTGATTCTTGTGGATTTTTTTTTTTAGCTCCCTTTCCCCCTCTTTTTTTTTTTTTTTTTTTTTTAAGTTTTCCGAGACAGGGTTTCCCTGTGTAGCTTTGCGCCTTTCCTGGAACTCACTTGGTAGCCCAGGCTGGCCTTGAACTCACAGAGATCTGCCTGGCTCTGCCTCCTGAGTGCTGGGATTAAAGGCATGCGCCACCACCGCCCGGCTCTCCCACTCTTTATTATCTATTATTCTAGCATGGTTTATTCTTTCCTATCGCTATGTAGCTAGATTTGGTATTTCTCTTCAGTCTAAAATGTTCCTTTGAGTATCTTCGGTGGGAGTGCTTGGCTGTCATAGACTCTTTTAGTCTATTTGTATCATGGAATTCATTTATGGCAGATGCTTTTCTGGGTATAGTAGTATGACTTGGCTGCTAGTATCTTCCAGAACATGAAATAGATAATTCCGAGCCCCTCTGGCTTTTAAAGCTTGAGCGTTCACTGGTTTTGTTTTGGGCTTGAGTTTTATCTGGTGTTATTCTCATGGATTTACCTTTCTTTGTGATCTAATTCTCTCTTGACACTTTCAGCAGACTTTGTTTGTTCTGAATATTCACTATTTTAAGTATGATATTGTGAGAGGGTGTTCTTTCCTGGTATTGTCTGGCGTCCTAAAAGCCTCCTGTCTCTGTATTGGCCTCTCTTTTCCTAACCCGGGAAAATTTCCATTACGGTTCTTTTGATCATGTATCTTATGTCTTTAGAATGACAGTTTTCTTTCAGCATAACCGGTAGATGTGATCTTTTCAGAGTGTGGCTTGTATCTTGGAATCCCCACCGACTCCTTCTTGTTTTATCTTTGTCTTTGCTGAGTATTCCTGTTCCTCTCCCTTGTCTTTACTCCCAGGCATCCTGCCTCTTCCTCAATCCAGTATTGCTAAGCCTCCCCCAAAAGCTTTTTTGTTTTTTTAAATTTGACTATTTTTTTTTATTTCCAGCATATCACATTGATTTTCCTTTAGTATTTTTATCTCTTCATTGAATCCTCTTTCACATCTTCCTAATTTGATTCAGCTATTTGTTTGTGTCTCTGAGCACACTTATAATAATCATTCTTCTGAGTTCTCTGTCCAGGATCTCATCTGACTCACTAACACTACAAGCCGTTACAGTAGGGTTAAGGAATTAATTTGTTTTCTCGTGTTTCCTCAGTTACTTGGTGTTAGGATTTAAGCATCTGGTGTTATTTTACTACTTGGTTTATTATTAAAAAAAAAAATCAACTATGTATTCTTTTAGTTGAAGTATTTGCCATGTTCAAGAGGGACTTGGATGCAGTAGAACTTAGTATTTAGTTCAGAAATTAATTCAGAACCTCAGGTATCTAGTAAGTTCTGTGTTATTCCCTGAGTGAGACGCTAACTGTGAGAGTAAGCAAGGCCCTTTGATGACACCAATGGGCAACTGTCATACCAGCTAATAAAGACCAGTGGCCCTTAGATGTCAGTGACTGCTGGAGGATGAGAAAGAAAGAAAGAAAGAAAGAAAGAAAGAAAGAAAGAAAGAAAGAAAGAAAGAAACAAAGAAAGAAACAAAGAAACAAAGAAACAAAGAAATAAGCAAACAAAGAAAGAAACAAAGAAAGAAAGAAAGAAACAAAGAAACAAGCAAACAAAGAAAGAAACAAAGAAAGAAAGAAAGAAACAAAGAAACAAGCAAACAAAGAAAGAAACAAAGAAAGAAAGAAAGAAAGAAAGAAACAAACAAACAAACAAG
Source organism: Onychomys torridus (assembly GCF_903995425.1). Classification (NCBI taxonomy): domain Eukaryota; kingdom Metazoa; phylum Chordata; class Mammalia; order Rodentia; family Cricetidae; genus Onychomys; species Onychomys torridus. The sequence continues at coordinate 38,450,448 of NC_050445.1, read as the reverse complement.
AAAAAACAAGGATTCAGATTTGAATCTGAATCTAAGATCAGGAGTGAGAGCCTGTGGCGCACATCTTTAATCCCGGCCCTCAGTAGGTACAGGCAGGCAGAAATCTGTGAGTTCGAGTCCAGTCTGGTCTACAAATCCAATTCTAGGGCAGCCAGGGCAGTTACCCAGAGAAACCCTGTCTAGAATGTTTGTTTGTTTTTAAAGGACTGGGAGGGAAGTAGGGTGGAGAAGATAGGACATAAATCCTAGATCCACTTTAAAGACAAGACAAAACAGCTGAGCTGGAGGGTAAGCTGAGCTATGGTTAGGGCCCATGGATTTTAGAGACTGTTGAATGTACAGAAGGTTACAATCAAGAAATCAACAGAGGAGAGAATCATGAGAGAAGGGAGGAAAAGATGTAGGACTAAGGGGAGGGAGTAAACAAGATAGACTGAAGAGTAAAGAGTGTCCTACAGGACGCTGGGCGGAGAAACATCAACAGCAGTCCCAGAACCTAACTGAACAGACACACCAAAGCAAGACCATCCGGAGACGCATGTGCATGAGCAGAAATGGAATAATAGAAAATAAGAGGTAAAGAAAATACTTTCAGGGCGAATCGCTGGCACGGCCGCGCTGAGTTGCAAGGGGACGTCTCCAGCTCTCCGGGGCTGGAGTAGCTTTTACACAGCAGTGTGTGCTGCAGGGAGAGTGGGACTCACTGGCCTCTGCAGCCTCAGTGGGGGGTTCTAGCCCTTGGGGCAGGGGTGGTTGTAAGTCCTTTTCTGGTTGTTCCTGGACTCCGGCCTTTTTCCAGGAGCCTCTTCCGGCCCCACAGGTTCAGAGTCCGTGTGGAGAAACACTTCCCTTGCAGTTTGTCCTCAACTCCTGCCAGGGCAGCTTTGTTGGGCAGGCCAGCACGATGCCAGGTGGGGAGGACTTCCAGCTGGGCTCCTATTCTCAGCTCTCCTCCCTTGTGGACCTTATCTATCTTCCACGAAGGCACATGGCAGCTGAAAGTGCAAAACCACACATATTTAGCACGCCAGATGTGATGCATGTTAGGAAGAACAAGGAAGCGCGAGCGAAAGGACTCAGGACAGGGTGTTCCAGGTGTGCAGGAGGACCCGGGTGAGACTCTGAAGGAAGTGGGGAAGCCAGCCACCCAGTTACTTGGGAGTGGGCACCTGAATATAAAAGCTATGGGGTTGAGGAGAGATGTGGGAGACATTTACCCACTGGGTAAAGTGCTTTATGAGTAAGTATGAAGACCTGGGTTTGGATTCCCAGCACTCATGTAAAAGCTGGTGTAATGGCACGTGTGTGACCCCAGTGCTTGTGGCAGAAATAAATGGATTCCTAGAGCTCACTGGCCAGCCAGAGCAGCCAATGAGCGAATTCCAGGTTCAGTGAAAGACAGTTTCAAAAACGAAAGTGGAGAGTGATAGAGGAAGACATCCAGGGTCAACCTCAGCTCTCCATATGCATACACATGTATGCATGTACAACTGTTCCTGAACAGACACACATACACATCCCTCATAGGTACACACCACACACACACACACACACACACACACACACACACACACACACACACACACGGAGGAAATAGCAAATGCAAAGGTTTAAGGCAAGAGTCTACTCAAACAGCAGCAAGGCGACCATTATGGCCAGATGATAGCAATAATGACAGTGACAACAAAACCAATGAGACAGTAGTGTTAAATCTGGCAGGTGACTAGGCCAAGGTTATGCAGCTGCTATGTGAAAAAGCTTAGCTCAGGCAGCTGGAATACAGGCCTGTCCTCTTCATCAGCAAATGGAGGACACAGCAAGGAGTTTGCAGGATTTGTCAAATATAGTCAGCTTCCTAAAGGAAGGCGCTGTGCACGTGTGTAGAGGAAAAGGCGCTTTCCCTGTGCAGTGACTGTTAGTAAACTTATTGTGTCTTTGTAGACACCCAGCTACAGTGGCTGTGAATAAAACCAGAAACAAGAGCCTGTGGCTGATAAGGGAAGATTGCGTTTTCCTGGAAGCTTCTACCAGGCCTCCCTCCTTCCGGCTGGCTGGGGTACTGACTGTGGTGCTGAATACTGATGTGCTAAATGCTGGGTGAAGTTGGCCATGGTGGGTGATTTTTGCTGGTGTACCAGTCAGTGTCAGGGCTGTCGGAATGTCTGATGCATGGCGTCAGCCTGGGCATGTGATGAAGGCAGGAAGGAGGAAGGCAAAAGTGAGGTCATCCAGTCTATTTCCGGTGTTAGTACTGGTCCATGTACATGAAGCACAGTGGTCTTAGGGGTCCAGGCCTGGGGGATGCTGGCTAGGCGGCTTTACCATGACAGAAGCTGGAAGTGCCCACTAGCCTCCTAGTTTTGAGTAGTGATCACAGTCGGCCACATGTCCTGTGATTCTAGTTCGTGAACATTTCAGATTCTTTTGTGCTCTTTGGTTTTCCAGTCTGCCGTGTTTAAAGCTTGCCTTCAGTTTCTCTGCCTTCGGGAAACTATACTATTTCTCTTAGAAGCCTAGGTTGTATGTGTAGCTTATCTCGTATCATCAAATCATTTTCTCTTTCCATTCCATTGTCCTATTTCCTTTGCAGTACTCACAAATGTACAATTCTGGGTACGTGAGAGAGCTGCAAAAATCCTTACATCCATTTGCATTTCCATCTTCCACGAGTTTATTGTACTCTTTCTTGGGTTTCTTTTTTTCTTTCCTTATTTTTTTTTTAACCAGAGCCACGATTGTCCTTGTAGTGTTAAAAAAAAATCTTACGTGTTAAGCCAGTTGAGGTTTTAAAAGATGATGAATCATTCTATATGTGTTAAGTTCTATAAAAGGAGGGGAGCACTGGGAGGGAGGAACCAAGGGCTGGGGAAATCAAAGGAAACAATATATTTATGGTCCTTTGCAAGGATGGTAATTATATTGCATTTTGCAAGTTAATTATGAAAAGTATGGATTACCTTGGCTTGTCCTAAATGGCTGCCCCAGATGGCAGTTTGCCAGGCTCTTGGTCTTTTATGGATACAAAGATTACGTGTTTGAGTTATTGACCGCATTGCCTCATTATTCTAGTTCTTTGGCCTCGATATTTGAGTAAGGCGAATAAATTTGATCCTTCGTTGGAGGCCTGATGCTTCCTGGAGGTTAAGAGGAAGGAGAAGGGCAAGGAGGGCCTCTGGTCAACCACAAGCCCCACCACTCCCACCCCCCAGCAACCAGATCTGTCCCACGTAAGTGTCATGGCTGCTTTTCTCCATTATGTTTCTCAGGAATCCGGCAGCTGCTTTTGTAACCTGGACAACAGTAATGCACTAAGTGGCAGAGCATGTTCTCAGCTCTGGGAGAAACGTGCAGATATGTGAGGACCAGAGGGGCACCACAGAGAAAGCATCAACTTTCCAGTAGGCCTGGGCCCAGTGCCGATCATCTGTCAGCCAAGAATCTCCGCAAGCAGGAAAGAGAAAACGAGTGCCTTCCCTCCCCCTTTGCCATGTCACTGTCTGTCTGTCTGTCTGTCTCTGCCTGTGTGGTGCTAACTGAGTGAGCGTTGAGAGTTTCAGAGATGCTCCAAGAGCTAGGAGGAGCGTACTGTGGAAGGAGCGCAGTGTGGAAGGAGTGATCATAAGATAACCCACTGGGAAGAAAAGCAAAAGGAAAGAAAGGAAAGGAAGTGTATTATTAAATTATTAATTTATGATTAAATTAAAGAGGAAAGAATGGGGCCAGCAAATGCCAAGAACGAATGTGGAAATTACGAGAATGGAGTAGGCTTGGCAGGGAGATGCCATTGCAGGTTGGCAGACAGAGGTACTGGGGAGGTGACCACAGCAAGTGCCAGTGAAGAGGGAAGTGAGAACGGGCGAGAAGGACGGACAAGGGAGAGAAGCCAAAGACACACGAAGGAAATGAACAGCCCACGGTGACAAGAAACCAGAGATGAGATAGATGGTGACATTACCAGAAGGCAGAGACTGGAAGACAAAAGACAACTTAAGCCATTTCCTGGTCTGTTAAGTCACCCTGGCAGCACAATGCGCTGGGAAATGATGTCTGCCTGTGATCATTGTTTACTTAGAAAGCTGGCTGACATGAGCCGAAATTAACACAATAGGACGGAAAATTGCTAATAAAACAAAAATCCCTGCCGTTCGATTTTCATAGCCTAATTATTCAGCACGTTACTCACTAATGGCACGAGACATTACCATGCTAATGTGTCGCCTGCATATGTTGAGGAGGAAGGGTGGGAGGGACTTTGACTCTGGGCAAATGGAGAAATCCCACATTCCCAGATGGAGGACGGGTGGGATGAGGAGGGTACCAGTGGCTAAGGAAGGGGGCAGTCATGGACTTCTCCAGGCCTGCGCAGGAATTAAAGCCCCGGGTTGTGTTCCACTGCATTCATCAAAGCCTTGCAGGCCCTTCCAACCCAAGCTGCTCTCTGCATCTACCATGTGTCTTAGCTGTCTGTGGACCACGTGGCCAGCTGTGAACAAGATCTGAGGACAAATAACAAGAAGCGAAGTGAAGGCCGTTTCCAAGTGTTCCTCCTGACGGCACGAACCTGTTTTGTTTACTCCCTCCCCTGTTACCATCCGATAGCTCACTCAGGTCACACACAGTTAATTTGTTCGTGTTCTTGCTTTTATTCTAAGTCTGTTCTGCTTTTCTAGGAGACACTCTTAATTGTCCTAGACAAAGTTAAAAAACAAAAAAAAGACCCTGAACTCCAGACACTGTCACTTTTCTTAGAAGTTCATTATTTCTTCCAGCTGTGGATTCACAGATCTGGGTGTGCTCATAGCATTAGCCATAAATGACTCTTTCTGGGTCATGTGGTGAGCGCAAAGACCAGCCTTATCCCCCAAGATATTCTAGTTCTCCTGGGGGACCTGGGTGAGCAGCACAGGAGGTTTTCAATGAAGGGAAAGAGCTGGGAGAGGGTCTTCATGTCTCATGTTTGTGGAGGATGGTGACAGAGCTGCTCCTCCAGGAGACTGTCTTTGTCAGCTTTGAACAATCCTGCAACTACAGTCTATCTCTAAGATGGGCAGGCTTGCCTGAATGTGTGTGTGTGTGTGTGTGTGTGTACACACGTGCACACGCATGTTGTGTTTGCTGCACTCTCAGGCTCTGGTAGTGGTAGCCATCTTTTCCTTACTCAGGAAACAGCAATGTCCTTTCTAGCAAACCTATTCTGAGGGGTGAGGATACAGCTCGGGGGTGGAATACTTATTTAGTGCACACCAGGCTATGGAACTGGTCCTCAACTCTACAATAAACAAATGCTTAACAACAACAACAAAAGAATTCCATGTCAATCCAGTGACCATACAGTACAGTAAGTGATTGGCTCAAGGATGGTCACTTGACTCTAATCTACGAGCATCCTTAGTATTCTTGGGCACGTGCTGGAACTGGTAGCTGAGGTATTTTCTGCCTCAGTGTTTCTGTCTTCCTGGAAGTCTCTGGTGTAGATTTTATCTCAGTAATCCAGTTCTGTAAGCTCATCTCCAGACTTCTTGGTTCTACAGAACGATTCATTCTTACTACGCTTATGCTGCTTTGAGCTAAATTTTTTGTCACATGCAAATCAAGAAGTCCTTAGTAACACGGTTTCTTCCACTCATCTCAGCTTCAGAATGCTTAAGGCAGTCTTGGCCGTCCGTCATCAACAGAACGTGACTTTATAATTCTCTACAACTACCATGTCCTTTTGTAGCATGCCATCTGCTTTTGTGACGGTGGGTGAAGAGACGGGTCAAGCAGCCTGCTGAGCAAAGCTCGGCGGAGGGAAAGCTGGTACTGGAGGTCCTTGATCTTACCGACAAAGGCTTTTTGAAAACACTTTTCTCAGCCTTCCTTCCTTCTGTTGCTCTTTGGACGTGTTCCCTCTTGTAAATTGATAGCGAGAGTCTGAATCCAAGGGAGAATTTCATAAAGAGCTAAGGTTGTCAGGAGGGATTTCAGAGTAGTGAAGCAATTATGTGGGGTGGGGCTTGCTTGAGGCATAGCTATGTCCAGTAGCTGGGCTTGCAGGACTCATAAGCAGCCACCATGTTCCTCTACAGCCAGCCTGGGTTCCTCTGTGTGTTTCTGAGCATGTGTCTCTTGGTGGCAATGTTGGCCCAGGCACAGCAAGTGGGAGTCATTAGGGCTAATGACTGGGCTTCAGATTTTGCTTTCTTTCCCTGGGCACTTGATACAATTACATTCCCATTGCTTCAAAGGTGGGCGTGGCTGGATGACTTGCTGTTAATGAAACGTGAGCTGGAACCACATAGCTCATCCATGCATCTCCTTCAAAAGCTTTTCTGTGTATTTTCTTTTATGGTGGCTGGTGATGTTCAAAGAGGGAGCTTTTGCCCACCAGACTACCTTGGAAGGAGGAAAAAGGAGTTAACCTGGTGTGGGTGTGAAGTGTGAGCAAGACAGAAACCACCATTTTCAATCACCAAACAGAGTTCAAGATTTCCAGTCACCACTTATCCACCTATTAACATCATGCATTAGTGTGGCATACACACACACACACACACACACACACACACACACACACACACACACGCAACTAATGAACCAATAGTGAAACATTGTAATTAATGTAGTGCGAATACAGTTCTCTTGGATCTTTTTAATGTGTAGGATGCATGTGTTATTTCAGTGTCACACAGAGTAGTCTTACTGCTCCCCAACCCCTCACCCTGTGCTTCATCTCTGTGTCCTTCTGTCTCCGTACCAAGAGCCTTGGCATCTACTGATCTAGTTAATGTCTCCAGTTTTTCCTTTTCAGAATGTCTCCTGGTTGGAATCATACACACACATGCAGCCACTAAGACTAGCTTCTTTCATTTAGTAATGTGCTGGTCTTTTTTTTGTCAACGTGACACAAACCTAGACATATTTGGCAAGAGGGAATCTTAATTGGGAAAAATGCCTTTGTAAGCTTGGCCTGTAGGCAAGTCTGTGGGGGTGTTTTCTCTATTCATGATTGATGTGGGAGGAGCCAGCCAACTGTGGGCGGTGCCACCCCTAGGCTGGCGGTTCTAAGTGGTACAAGAAAGCAAACTGAGCAAACCATGGAGAGCAAGCCTGTAAGCAGCACTCATCCACGGCCTCTGCATCAGTTCCTGCCTCTGGTTTCCTGCCTTGAGTACCTGCCCTGACTTCCCTGGAGGATGGACTACAAGCTGTAAGATGAACTAATCCTCCCCAAGTTGCTTTGTGTCATGGAATTTATCACCTTAATAGAAAAGTAATGGGAACAAACAAGATGCTTTTAAGTTCTTGCCACCCCTTTTCATGACTTGTGAATTCATCTTTTTGTCTTTGTGGAACCGAGTTTACACATGCAGTCACCTGTTGAAGGACATCATGGCTGCTCCTAGTTTTTAGTGATTATGAGTGAAGCTGCTGTGGACACGGAGTGCAGATTTCGTGTGTGCATGAAAAAAAGAAATAAAAGGGAAAGGACTTGACTGCTTCTAGGTATGGTGGAGGAGAAAGTTTATTAGAGATAAAAGGGAATGCATAGCCAGAGGCAGGGACATCTGGGAGAGTCCAGAGTGGGCATGACCAGAGGGGGAGGGGAGAAAAGGGGACCAGGTACAGCAGCCAAGAGGGCAAAAAAGTAGAAGAAGGGCGGGTTACCAAAGTGTCTGGATTTATAGGGAAGAGCCTCTGGGAAAGGGCAGCCCAGCCCCTGGGCTGTAGAGTTCAGGGTAGGGGGTGGGGTATGCAAGCCATACTCTGTGACAGGTAGGGACTGAGGGACGCTGGGAGGATCTTAGCCAGGTCCACTCTGATAAGTTAAATAAGCACTTCAGCCTTTGTCCCAGGGTTTGAAACTTAGTGTGAGCATAAGTTCTCAACTCAGTTGAGTAAATACCTGTGAGTGTGACTGCATGATAGTCTGAGACTACACTGAACTGTGTAAGATGCTATAGGCTGTCACTCAAAGGGGCTGGACCACTTTGGATTCCTTACAGAGACCGGAGAACACTTGTACTGTGCTGCATTCCTCCAGTACTTGGTATTTCTAGGGGCTTTTTCTCTTGGTTTTAGGTGTGTAGAGGTGGTGCGTTGTTTTCATCTGTAACCTTCTAGTGCAATGTGATATTGAATGTCTTTTTATGCTGTATCTAGGAGCCCTCTTTGGTGAAACATTTCTCACATATCTTTCCAATTCTTTAATTGGGTTATTTTCTTAATATTGAATTTGAAGAATTCTTTTTATAGTCTGGAACACAAGGCCTTTATCAAATATGTATTTTATGAACATATTCTACCCAACTGCAGCTTGCTTTTTCATGCTTTTATTAATCTCTTACAGAACAGCAAGTTTTAATTTTTGCTAAGTCCAACTCGATAATTTTTCTTTTAATTATTATACTTTTGGTTTTGTATCTGAAAAATCATCTCCAAAACCAAGGTCATAAAGATTTTCTTCTAGGGTATGTTTCTTTTTTGTGTATGTCTATATATGTGCATGTGTATTTATATGCATAATCATGTATTCATGTGTGTATGCATGCATATTATTCACATGTATACAAATTTGTGCGGTTTTTTTTTTTTTTTTTGAGACAGGGTTTTTCTGTAGTTTTGGAGCCTGTCCTGGAACTTGCTTTGTAGACCAGGCTGGCCTTGAACTCACAGAGATCCACCTGCCTCTGCCTCCTGAGTGCTGGGATTACAGGCGTGCGCCACCACCACCACCCAGCTGTGCATATGTTATATGACAAAACTTTTCCTGGAGAGATGCAACACACACATTTATTTACTCCAGATAGGGATCCCATGATAGACTAAAATACAGATACCACCAAAGTCCAATTTGGTGAACTAGTAAGTTTTATTGGGGTTATTTATAGGAGAAAGAGTGAAGGGTTACTTTTTACAGGAGCAGAAATGACCCAAAGACAGATGTATCACCAAAGCTCGCCCTAGCATGGTTGACAGCTCACAAAGCCAGAAACCTGGAGCACACTGCACAGCCTGCAGGCAGCCCAACAGGTTAGAGAGTGTCCTTTCCAGATACCTCAGCTGGTCTAAACCTCTTCCAGTCAGCTCAGCTGGTTTCTGCTTTTTCCAGGAAGCTGGACTGGTCTGAGAGTCTTTTTTGAATCTCAGCGCTCTTCTGCCTGAGGGGAACTCTCAGTTTTTATTATTTATTCTGGTAGGAACAGGCCTAGTGAATCTGGTTAGTTTCAGGGACTTCCTGAAGCTATTGTGAGTTTCACCTTCCTGTGTAAGGAGCTTTCTGCAGAATGGGATGTCTTGATCTTAGAGGAAACATATACAACAATGTGCATGTATGTGTATATTTTCATGTATGTATTCATGTATATGTGTTCATATATGTATACATATGTATGTGTTCATGTGTGTATGCATGGTGTACGATTAGTTACACATGCGTTTGTGTATGTGTGTGTTCATGTGTGTATTCATGGACATAGGTTTCTATGCATGCAAATGAATGTATATACCCATGAGGAAGCCGAAGGTCTACCTCAGGTGTCTTCCTCAGTTGCTTTCTACCTCATTTTTGAGATAGGCTCTCTGATTTTCACTGGAGCTCACCCCTTTGGATAAGCTGATTGGCTGGCAAGACTTAAGGACCCACTATCCCTGCCTCCCCAGTGTAGGGACTACAGGAATGTACAACTATGCCCAGCTTTGTTACTTGGGCTCCAGGGATCAAACTCAGGTCCTTACATTACAGAGTAAGCTTACCCCCTGAGACATCTCCCCAGCCTTAGAAGTTTTCTTGTGCAGGTGAATTGTGCTTATGATATTTTGCATCTGTGTTCATGAGTAAGATAGTCTGTAGTTTTATTTTCTGGTCACAATCTGGTTCTGGTGTCAGGGCTACAATGAGCTTACAGGATATCATGAGATACTTGTTCTTTTCTGTTTCCTACAAGAAATGATAGAGACTTAGTATCATTTTTTTCCCTTCACTGTTTAGTAGAATTTTAATGAAACCATCTGGACTTGGTACTTCCTTTTTGGAAGGCTATTAATTATTACTTCTATTTTTTTTTTTTCTGTTCATATGATCTACTTTCTCTACGTGTGCATTTTAATAGTTTGTATCTGTCAAAGAATTAGTCCATTTCATTTAAGGTAACAGATATGTAGGCATGCAACTGGTTTTAATCTTCCATCATTGAGCTTTAACACCCTTGGGACTGGTAGATTCAGCTTCTGTGTCATTTGCAATGTTAGTAATTTGTAGCTTGATGAGTGCCTTGTCTTAAGAAATCACTTTATCTTATTGTTGTGCACAGGCGTTTTGCCTGCATGAACAGTGCCCCTGCCACCCCTGCCTATGGTTGCTGGGAATCAAATCTGGGTCCTCCAGAAGAGCAATCAGTGCTCCTAACATCTGAGTCAACTCTCTAGACCTCTAATATATATATATATATATATTTAAAGACTGAGCTTTCTTTTTTTTTTTTTTGGATTCTTGTATTGATTTCCCATTTCCATTTTATTGATTCCTACTTTGATTAAACTGTTTCTTTGGTTATCTGCCTTTGGGTTTATACTGTTCTCTTTTCTTTAGTTTCTTGAGATGGGAACTCAGATGATTGGATTCATCTCTCTTGTTTTTTATCTTGCATGCGCGCGCGTGTGTATGTGTGTGTGTGTGTGTGTGTGTGTGTGTGTGTGTGTGTGTGGTTTGTTTTGAGACAGGGTCTCATATAGCTCTGGCTTGCTTCAGACTTGCTATATGCCCAAGGTTGACTTTGAACTCTTGGTCTTCCTGCCTTCACTTCCCGAGTGGGAGGGATTACAGGTGTGTATTATCTAGGAGGCTTACCTTTCTCTAATGAGAAACTCTCAGCACTCAGAGAGAAAAGGGAAAACTCTGAATTAGTGCACTGATGTAGCCTTTAGCTATTACTTGAAGAGGCCCAGCCACACCAGACATGTTTCATAGCTTACAAAGGCATTTTCACAATCCTTTCTATGTGACCATTGACCATTCTATGGCAGTCTTTTCGCCCTCACCCTAAGGGAGATCCTTGGAGCTAGGGTTTATAGAAGCTGAAATTTGCAGGTTTCTAGGTAAGATAGTTTTATCTTTAGCAAACAGAATTCACTGTCTATGCTTTTCCAGAAAAGAAGGAGGGGCAAGCAGGTGTACAGAAGACAGTAGTCCAGTTTTGGCTCCTGTTGTCTGGGATTAGAGACAGGTTTTTATCCTGTTTTCTTCTTACTGTGTAACCTACGGCTTCCTAAGTAAACATGTCGATCATATTGAATTAATGGTGAAGCTTGTTATTTTTTCCTTTCTCCTTCAGTACCACCATGCCTCGCAGACATTGTCAGTTTCCTGAGAAATCCACATGCTGATGCATCTACAGACCGTGATACATTGTGTTTCCATCTTTACCTAGCTTAAAATATTAAAAAATTTATCTTGAGAAAAATTCAGGCAATCTGAGAGGCACAGAAAGTGTGGCTGTTTGTTTCTAATATAAAGGTTTGCTGAAGAGGGGAGGCTCAAGCTGGGTAGAAGCAATTGGCTGCTTTCCTCAAGGCCTCCAGTAATTGCTCAGCTCTCCATGCTTGCTTCCTCTTGGCCCAAGGTGTGACCACACCCTCTTCACAGTGAACCTGAGGGCCTGCTTGCCCTGAGAGACCTTGAGTAGCTTCTTCATGGGGCACTGCTTTTAAAGTGCCAAGCCACACCACTCCCAGATCCTGCCCCACAAATATGTTATGTTTGCTGAGTCTCGATTTGCTGACATTCTTCATCATCCTGTGACCCTTGTTGAGGCCCAAGACCATGGAGTGGGGCCGAGCCAGAGCCATGGCTGCTGTTCTGCAATGGCAGCTGCAACAGGAAAGACCACACCCCTGTTGTCTTAAGTCATTACAAATTTCTGTGTGTGTGTGTGTGTGTGTGTGTGTGTGTGTGTGTGTGTGTGTGTACGTGCTGGGTTTGATCCTCAGCATTGCTAAAACAACAACATAAAACAAACAACAAAAAAGAAAAACAAGACAAACAAACAAACAAAAAAATCCCAAGTCCGTGAAGACGCCACTGTTGTTGTGAGCAGGCAGGGACACCAGCAGTTCTGGACTTTGTCCAGGAGGCTGGAAGGAGTGGCTGACTCACATAGCACAGAGAAGTGTTGATGCCCACCTCTTCCTAGGGCCTGCCTGCAATTGCAGTCTTGGAGGGTTCCGATGGGCTAGTTCCACAGCACAGCAGTCTCTGCTCTGCTAAGAAGCAAAGTGGTCCAAGTGGGAGAGTGCTACACTTTGAGATGACCCAGGGAGGGAGCCTAGACTCTCAGCAGGGTGAGCCTGTGCACACTGTTTGACTGTGAGCTCCTGGAATGGCATAATGGTAAAAGGAGAGCAGAGCTTTGAGGATTGGGCATTCTCCAGCCTGGATATGGTCAGCATAGCACCCAGCAATAGCCCCACACAGATTGAGCACATCATGTTTAGATTAAATGGAAGACCTAAATGTCGGATTCAAGACCTTGGCCTTTCAATACTGCCTATCTCCTCTACCATAAAATTAGGCTTTATCTAGGGACTTTTTTTGTTTGTTTGTTTGTTTGAGACAGGGTTTCTCTGTGTAGTTTTGGGGCCTGGCTAGCCTCAAACTCACAGAGATCCGCCTGGCTCTGCCTCCCGAGTGCTGGGATTAAAGGCGTGCGCCACCACTGCCCGGCTATCTAGGGACTTTTATCTGCTTTGTGTGATGAAACCCCACAGTGAGAGCAGGCCCAGAAGACTGGCTCCTCACTAGGTGTTTGTTGACTAAGTTAACAGGCAATAAGCTAATGAGTATCTATTGTGCCAGTCTTACCAACCTAGACCCTTGAGTCTGTGTTCATCCTGGGACTTTCTTCCTGACTTAGTGACTTGGTTTTACCTTTCTTCAGTGTCACTGCAGAGGGTTCAGAAGTGCCCATCTGTCCAGGCAGCTTCCATTCATGCTTCTCTGGGTGTCACGATGGGCACCTGCTATGTTCTCAAAAAAGAAGCCAGCTCTGCTCCCTCCCACGGCCCTTTCAGCCCAGCACCCCGCTGTTTGCTTTTCTGTCTTAGTGCACTTCTGTGTCCAGTCTTGGTTCTGAATTTCCCCTTGCTCAGTTGGACCGATGTGTCTAGCTACATCAGTCTCTACCTTTGAGGGATGGCAATCAGCCTGTCAAAGAGCTTCCTCTGACTGATCCCTGTGTCCTACGCAAACTCGTGTCTCAGCCACAGAGACCACAGATAAAGCCTGTGGGACCTAGAAAGGACTTCATAAGTCATCTACTCTTGCTTCTTCTGAGGTAGCCTTTGCTCCTGACCCCTCTTACCTGCCCAGAGTGTCCCCTTGATCTTCTGATGGCTGGCCTCTTGTTACTGCAGGCTTCGGTATAAAATTCACCTCTTCATATAGCTCTGCTGGGAGGACTCCATTTAAAGTAGCCACCTAGGGCCTCTCCATCCTAAGACTGTATTGTAGGGATCGGCCTTTTGCTTACCACTAGTTCATACATACAGTTATTCATTTATCCATCACACAAGCAGATGAATAGTGCATGGCACATATTAGAAACTTAATAATGTGTGTATGTGGTGTGTATGTGTGGTGTGTGTGAATGAGTGTGTATGTGTGAGGGTGCATACTCTTGTTTGTGTGTGTGCATGTGGAAGCCAGAAATTTCATTATTAGTGTCTTCTAGATCACTCTCTACTGTATTTTATTGATGCAGGGTCTCTTGCTGAACTTGGAGATCACCTAGGCTAGTCTAGTTAGTGAGTTTGTCCTGGGGACCCCCTGCCTTCCTTTCAAACTCTGGGATGATAGGCAGGTCACCATGCCCACCTGGTTTTTAATGCAGGTGCTGGGAATCCAAACTCCAGTCTCCATGCTTACACAGCTGGTCCATGCTTACACAGCTGAGCCATCTCTTCAGCCCCCAGTAATATCTGTTAAGTGAATGAATTCAGTTTAAGGCCAGGAAAGAGAAGTGAATTTTGCAAGGTCACACGACTGACCAGGGAATAGCACACACAAACAAGAACCCGTGGCTCTTGTCTCTGGTCTCAGCTTTCCTATCATACCAGTTTTCATAGTGACAGTGTAACACGGACAAACATTTCTCAGTATGTGTGTTTGTCTCCACATTGACTGTTTGTGCATGCCAGTCATACTTACTGTCTTAGTTAGGGTTTCTATTGCTCCAAGAAAACACCATGATCAAAAAGCAAGTTGGGGAGGAAAGGGTTTATTTGGCTTACACTTCCGCATTGCTGTCCATCATTGAAGGAAGTCAGGGTAGGAACCCGGAGGCAGGAGCTGGAGCAGAGGCCATGGAGGGGTGCTGCTTACTGACTTGCTCCCTATAGCTTGCTCAGCCTGCTTTCTTATAGAACTCAGGACCACCAGCCCTGTGACGGCACCACCCACAATGGGCTGGGCCCTCCTCCATCAATTACTAAGCCCCACAGCTGGATCTTATAGAGGCATTTTCTCAATTGAAATTCTCTCAATTTAACTCTGGTTTGTGTGTCAAGTTGACATAAAACTAGCCAGTGCAAATACTAAATTGGTAGAGTTTGTGTTTTCCTAAATAAGGACACAGAGCCTTTAGGATGCTAAGTGAGTTGCCAAGCATATCCCACCCACTTCTGTGTGTGTGTGTGTGTGTGTGTGTGTGTGTGTGTGTGTATGCATGTGTATGAGACAGAGAGGGAGGAATAGGGAGAAAGAGGGAAGGAGGGAGGGAGACGGGGTAAAGAATATAAATATCTGGGGTCTGAAACCAGCTTGCTCTGACATTCAAATTCTTTGTTCTGCATCCGCTGCCTGACTCTTTCTAGGTACCATTTGAACTTTACCAGTATGTCTGCACAGAAAACCTAAGCAGCAGGTAATGGGAATTTTGGGCACTATGTGGGGCTGACAGCAGGTATGGGGTAGGATGATTATACAGCTGTCCTTTTGTCCTTCAAATGGCAGTATAGAGGTGACATCTGTCTCTGTCTCACAAGTGGGGCTCACTGCTCCAGGGTCCTGGAATGCAACTGTCTTATGGTGTAAGTGGCCTTGAAAGGTGTGTCATCTGAATGAAAAACCTCCACTCAGCTCCATTGGACTTTCCAATGATAGGGCCAGCAAAGGTGGGATTTCTGTAATTACTTCCCAAGTGACTGGAAAACAGAGCATCCCGTTAATGATTGCTATATCCCACAAAATACCACAAAATTCAAAGACCCTTGGTTTCATCTGCTTTGTCTGTAGCCTGGACCCCCTGTTCATTCTGGCACCTTCCCTGCCTTTGTTCTTCTGAGCTCATGGTGCAGCTATCTGGCTGACTCTGAACCTTGGACAAACTCAGTCATCCCTAGACTATTCTTTGTGATGTGGTGAGCTTCTCTGAGTGGCTCCCTTCCCAGCTCACGTTCTCCTGCTCAGCTGTGCTCCCGGTTCCAGCTCTTCCTGTCTTCTCCTGCAGGTAAAACCATTCCAGATGCATTCAGAGCTGCCAGTGACGGTGCACAGCAGGGTTTTACAGCGCAGTGGGATCTGTAGGTCAGGAAAAAGGGGGACCTCAGCACTCAGAACATCTCCCTCAGGAGTGGCTGTCAGGAGCCTCTACACCAAAAAAAAAAAAAAAAAAAAAAAAAACCCAAAAAACTAAGAATAATCCCCACAAACTTATGCTCTCATCTGCACACTTCTGAAAACGGATCTTGGGGTCATTGCCATCTCCTCTTCCCAACTTGCATGGACAGAAAAATCCACTCAATACCGAATACCTTTCTAGGCTTTGTCAAAGAAAGGTTCAGATCTCTGATAGCCTGTAAGTGATGGCTGACTTCCACGACACACTGCTCCCACTATTCCAAGGGATGGGGGAGGGGGCAGTGACTCATGAACCCCTTGCATCCCTCACATGTGTGTCTCGGTCTTTCCTCTATCTGCAATTCTACTTGCTCATTAAGTTTAGTTATATTCTGGGCTGAAGCAACCTCTAGGGCTTGAAGTCTAATTCACTAACTTTCTCTTTTGGAGACGGGGAAGAACAAAGGCAAAGGCGATACTGATGCAGGAACAGTTACACCTGTTCAAGACAGAAACCCTCAAAGCAGCCCCTTTTGCAAACCAAACATTAAAAGTAATTTGGGTTGAGCTGAGATCTCCCTGAACTCAAAAGTGCAGGTGTAGGGAGATGAGAAGGGGAAATTATCTTGGAGATACGGTAATAAGCTAATACAGTGTGCATGACAACTTGGGGACCGAGATTCATAAATATATTCATGTTTGCTTCCCAGCAAGATTGATTAAATACAAAAGCAAAAAGTTAGAGTCAGAGAGAGAGAGAGACAGAGAGAGAGAGAGAGAGAGAGAGAGAGAGAGAGAGACAGAGAGAGAGAGAGACAGAGAGAGAGAGAGAGAGAGGAGAGAGAGAATGAATGTGGGAGCCAGCTACAGAAGTTGTGTAAACTATCAAGTCCAGACAAAGAATACTTCATCAAACACACAAACAGCCACTGCCTGAGACATTCGGGTTAGGAGCTGTCATAAATCAACCTGCCAAGAAACTTTGCAAAAGGTCATATTTACCATGCATCAGGCTCTGAGCATGTTCACGGTCATGGCTAGAGGAGAGCGACTCTTCTTGCGTGGCATTCTCCAAATCACTTTCTGATTACCCAGCAGGAGAGGAAAAGGCATTCCTAGCTGATTCAGGGACAGAGAGCTGGGAACAGAGACCCGATCCCCTCACGATGGTGTTCCTTAACTTCAGGTGTGGAGGCACACGCCTGGGAGGAGACATCCCTTGGACCCGGGCATTCACTTTCATGTTAATGCCTTTCACTTGTTGACAGGGCAGTGGTTTGACTTTGGAAAGAGCAGCTCTGGAGGAGTGGTGATGTGGAGGAAGGGGGGGCAGTTCAGGGTGTGGCCTGCTGCCTTCTAGGCCCTGGGCCTAAGATTCTGTTGAATAGGACCAAAAAGAGATATTGGACTGGGACTCAGGTTCCCATCCACGGAGTGGGTGTAACAATCCCCCAACACCTGCTTCACTCCATCCCTGCCTGGGATCCAACTCAGAGCCACTCACTGCTCTGTCACTGAGCTATGCCCCCAGCCCTCTCTACCTGCTCTTTTGAAGTAGTAATCACCACATTGATCCCGCCGAGCTTGGGCATTCGAAGATTTCCCTCCTGTCCACAGCATCCTGCACCTGTCCTCTAGCCTCACTGCCCTGCCCTCCCCGTCCCTAGGCACAGGTTAAGTGTTCCCTGCTTTGTTTATTCATTTTCTCGCCCGGGCTCCACACACTCTCATTTTGGATACATTTGTTGTCTTCATCTCCGTGGCGAGAGAAGTGAGACCCATGGAGGTGATAAAAGGTGACAGAGAAGGCAGTCCATAGACCAGGCAAAGTGTAGAGTTCCTCTCAGTGTAGACTTAGCCAAAGCCCTTATGTATAATGCTTATAATGCTTTAATTTACTTCTTTTCCCGACCTCCCCTTCCCCTTCTTCCCACCACCTTTCTCTTCATCTCATTTTTGAGACAGAATCTCAGTACTCAGGCTGGCCTCAAACTCAGAGCAATTCTCCCGCCTTAGTCTCCCTAATGCTGGTATTACAGACCTATTTCCAACCCCCCGATGTTTTTAGCTATTTTCTCTGGGCCCTACTCTCCTCTCTCTAAGGAGATAGGAGGACCAGATGCTCTCTCAACCTCCTTTTCTCTTTGGGTACTCTGGTTGCTAGTCTTTTGGATACAGTCAACTCCGTCTGAGCTTGACCTTGCGGAGCCAACTGCCCCCTACCTACACTTCCGTGTGAGGTCCTTGTCCCAGGCACTATTCAGGGAGCCTGGTCTCAGCCCCACCAGGCAGAGAGGAGCAGTTAGGGGCCTGGAGGGTGTTGTAGGCCAGACTGTCACTGCCTGCTGCAGCCTCGACTGACGGCTGTACAACCCCTGTTGCCCCTGGACACCTCAGGTGTGGATGGAGTGAAGCAAGGGCCCCTGCAGGGTGATTCGATAACCCCAGGGTGCTGTGCTACTTGGTCTGACAGGCTGCTGAGGAATGAGAGCGCTGTGTTGTGTAAACACATTTGCAGCTAGAGCTGTGTGTGGCCCTCAGGGGCCCATTTCCGCAAGAAGTGTCCTCACTGCATGATTGACAGAGCCGTGGGGAAAGCTAAGCAGATGGTGATTTCCCTCAGTGTGGACTCCACAGCTCTTAGCTAAAGGTCAGAAGGAGCAGCTTGGAGAGGCTGTGGGACCAGGGACCCCTGGTGGCCTCTAAGCATGTGGACATACTCAGCTGTGTGCTCCACAGTCTGCTGCCCTTGACCAGTAAGGACAAGTGAGGGCAGGAAGTCTCCTCTGGGGAGTCACCCAGGGCATGTGGTGGGACTGGCTGGCTGCTGCAGGAACAAGAGGCTCCCTCATGGTGCGCTATCTCCGTCTTACCTGGGAGTGAGTGGGATGGAGTGATGGGTGCCAGCTGGTGGCACTAACTGGGTGGAGCATTCAGGGAAGGAATTCCACTTTATTAGTGCATGATTAGCCACTCATATTAAAATGGGGGGGGGGGGGTTCTGGGACTCTGTGAGCACCCTCAGCAAGCCACAAAGGGAGGACTTAGCATTTAGCAATGGCTTAGGGTACAGATCTTACTCAGTCTCTTTGCAGTAACCGAAGCTAGGTGGCTTTTTTTTTTTTTTTTTTTTTTTTTTGGTGGAGCTGAGGATCGAATCCAGGGCCTTGTGCTTACTAGGCAAGCACTCTACCATTGAGCTAAATCCCCAACCCTGCTAGGTGGCTTCTAAGTCACAGAAATGTATTTCTCACTGTTCTGAAGCTAGAAGTTGAGGTCAGGATGCCAGCATAGCAGAGGCCCTTACGACCAGACTACTGACTTCCCAAATCCTCACGTGCCAGAGAGCATCCAGCAGCAGCAAACTGTCTCAGGACTCTCCTAAGGGCACTAATCCTATTCAGGAGGGCCCCACCACACTTGCAATCTTACACAATCTCAAAGGCCCACCTCCTATTCCCATCACTTGGAATTTCAACAGTCGGGTGTTGTTGGAAGGACACAAACATCCAGTCCCTCAACCAGGTCAAGATGTTGAAGTGTTACAGGCATGGTGGCTGGGACCTGAGGACAGCTGTCCAGTTCACTTAGAGAAGTACAAGGCAGGCGTCACTGTCTGGCACCAGCAGTAGCCCCAGCATCTGAGCAGTACAATTGCTGTCTTTATTCTGCTTGCTTGGGGCTGAGAGTGGTGCTTTCGGTCTTAACCGCTCAGTGATGGGTCTTGGAGCCTTCCTCATGGATGGGCCTGGGCTTCCATGTCTAACAGGATATCAGCTGAAGCAGCTTTTCCTCCAGGTGAACACCTGAAAAGAACTTGCCGATGTGATTGATTATGACTCACAAAGAGCAGGCAGGGCCCTGGCACTGGCCTTGCTTTCTTCTTCTCTATCATGATGAGTAGTGCTGTTATCTTTCTGTTCAGAGTCCAGGGGAGGGAGAATTCAGGTGCCACGCCGGCAGAAACCCACCGTCCTCCACTAGAAACAGCAGAGACTCCAGTTCCTGCGTCACTGCTGGAGGAGGATGAAAGCCGTGCCCGGAGATGGACTGGAGACTCCATCTCCCCTGCCAGCATCCCTGGAGATGAGGTACCCGACCCACTTGGCTGTCTCCTGCTTGAGTCTCTGTAACTTCTCTTTGGCACCTAGGTGAAAGAGGCCAGATATCTGAGAGTCCTTGAGCAGCGAAATAGCCGTTGTGGAGATTTGGGTATCTTCACTTGCTGTTTTCAGACACGTGACCTTTAACCCTTGCGGGCTTTCCTCTTCCATTCCTCTCTCAGACAAAGATGGCTAGTAGTCCAGGTGCAGGGTCATCAGCCCTGGAGGATTCTCTGTGTGTGTTTCAAGCCAGAAGAGGTTGCCAGATGCCCGCCTCTATCACTTTCTGCCTTACTCACTGGAGAGAGTCTCTCACTGAATTTGAATGTTTGCACACAGGACAACAGCCAGCCTTTGATTTGTGTGTCTGAACTCAGGTTTTCTTGCTCACAAAACAAGCTCTCTCTATCCTCCCCCACCCAAGCCATCTTCCCAGCCCCAAGTCCATGGAGACTTTTTTAAACCTGTGCTGGAAGCACAGGGTAAAGGAGGGATTGGCTGCAGTAGAGCCTCTCTGGGTGGCAAGTGGGAGACTTGAGAGAGCCAGCCAACTTGAGCCCAGGATGGAGTACTGAGTTTCTCACTGCACAAGGCCTTGCTGCTCCACTCAAGCATTTAGTGTATTGAGAGCTCCTGCTGTGGAGCTGGGATGAATCTTGGGCCTGGCCCAGTGCATGCGTTAGCGCTAAATCACAGAGATAATGTAACAGCCTTTGAATTGGATTCTGGGCTGGCTAGTCTTGGGTCAACTTGACACACAAACTAGAGGCGTCTGAAAGGAGGGAGCCTCAAGTGAGAGAATGCTTCCACAAGATCAGGCTGCAAGGCGTTTTCTTAATTAGTGATTGGTAGGGGAGGGCCCAGCCCACTCTGGGTGGTGCTGCTCCTGGACTGGTGGTCCTGGGTTCTATAAGAAAGCAGGCTGAGGGGCTGGAGAGATGGCTCAGAGGTTAAGAGCACTGGCTGATCTTCCAGAGGTCCTGAGTTCAATTCCTAGCAACCACATGGTGGCTCACAACCATCTTTAATGTGATCTGGCACCCTCTTCTTCATACATAATAGATAAATAAATCTTTAATTAAAAAAAAGAAGAAAGAAAGAAAGCAGGCTGAGCAAGCTATGGGAAGCAAGCCAGTAAGCAGAATCCCTTCATAGTTTCTACATCAGCTCCTGCCTCCAGATTCCTGCCCTGACTGGGTTCCTGTCCTGACTTCCTTCAGTAATGAACAGCAGTGTGGAAGTGTAAGCCACATACCCTTTCCTCCCCCATTTGCTTTTTGGTTCTGGAGTTTCATTGCAGCAATAGAAACCCAAAGTAAGATGCTACCCATTTTTCACAAAACAACACAGCAAGAAGGGATCTCAGACAGCATCTGTTCTCAACAAACTTATTTTGACAGAAAAGGAAGCTGAGTCAGAGTGAAATGGGTAGACCCGGTGGTATCAGCAAGCACCATTATATCAATGATGATATCTTAAACTATCCCAAGCCCTTCCTCATTTCACCTTTACAAAACCCTTCAAGAGGGTAGTGTGTAACACAAATCTTAAAAGGTCTTATTAATAAAAACAAACCTGGAGCCAGGTATTGGAGTGAATGCTGAGAGATCAGAGAAACAGAACCAGCCACAGCTTCCTCACCTCATCATCTTCTCAGCCGATCCTGTTTCCTCAAACTGGAAGCCTTTGAATCCTCATCCAAATGAATCTCAGATGAACTGATGCTAAAAGCCTAAAAGCTTAAAAGCCTCTAGCTCCTGGTTTTCACACCTTATAAACCTTTCTGCTTCTTGCCATCACTTCCTGGGATTAAAGGCATGTGTCACCATGCCTGAGTGTTTCCAGTATGGCTTTGAACTCACAGAGATTTGGATGGATCTCTGCCTCCAGAAGGCTAGCATTAGAGGTGTGAGTGCCACCATTTTCTGGCCTCTATGTCTTTCTAGTGGCTGTTCTGTTCTTTGACCCCAGATAAGTTTATTAAGGTGCACAATATATTGGGGACACAATATCACCACAGTATTGTTACCATCTCTATTTTATAGATGAAGTATCCAAGGCAACACAGGCTGAGAAAACAACCCAAAGACATGCAGCTGGCACACAGTGAAAATGGACTCACAACCAAGAAAGATTGGTTCTACTGTCCAACCACAATGCTGTTACCCTGGTAGCTAGTTGACACAGGACACATCCTCCAAGCTTTATAGATCCTTCTTGACCCACACTGTCCGATACTATAGCCATCAGCCTCCTGTGGCTCCTGAACACTTCAGCTGCAACTTGTCTAAGTGGAAATATATAATAATAGAAAGTATAGTCTGAGTTTCCAAAGACCTATGAAAAAAAAGCATAAAGAAAAAAAAAGATGTAAAATATCTAACTATTTTATATTGGTTATATGTTGAAATGATAATCAATCAAATGTATTGGTTTAAGTAGAATATTACTATGATTTACACCACTTCTTTCTTTTCCCTATTTTTACGTTAACTACCAGAAGCTTTTAGTTACATGTGTGGCTTGCATCTGGGGCTCCTATGAGAGTGCACATGGCATATGTGACTTGTGTTTTTGCATGGCACTGCTGCATACAGTGAGTTGCTAAGCTGCAGTCAAAGCATGGCTGAAGTCATAGCTTAGCGCCAGCCCTAGGGGATACAGTGGCTGATGCAAAGGCATCCCACCCATGCTTGCTGGGCTGCATCTGTGACTCATATTCTTGCTTGAAGATGAACAAACGCCCCCTACCACCTTAGGATGACAGGAGCAAAGCACAGCAGCAGACTCTGGGGCTACTGAAGCTTAGTGGAAAGGGCACAAAGCCCACACATCCATGTTGGGATCCTGGCTTTCTACCTTGCTTAGCTTTGCTGTTTACACCATGGGCTTTGCTTTCTGTAATTAGAGGTGGAGGTGGGTGGGGGGCTCATAATACCTGCACCTCAGAGCTGTGGCACTAAGTGACACACCCTTCTAAACTATGCAAAAAAAGGAAGTCCCCTGTAGATGCAGCCATTGCTTTTCTACCCCCTCATTTCCATTTTCTGCTAAATGCAGTACCTTGTGGTGGTACCAAACTGGAAAACAAAACAAAACAAAACAAAACAAAACAAAACAAAACAAAACCAAAAACCTCAAGAGAGAGTTCCTGATGCTTATGCACATCCATTCTTCCTTGTAACTCTGGGGAGGTCTGAGCCTCAGTTTCCTTTGCCATGAAAGATATCACTGTCATGAGGAAGTTCTGCCCATTCTGCCCAGTGGTGATGGTCAGTGGGATTCCAGATGCTAACTGGTGGTGTTGGGTAAACACGAGAGGGACCCATGGGGTCAGTCAGCCTCCAGGTTACAGTCTCCCCCAATCCCTGCTTGTGGAGCTCTGCCACTAACTCTGGCTAGAGTTGATTCTAGGTAGGAATCTAGTAACAGGAAGGCCAACCATCCTGGTGATGACAGTGGCCAAGGTGGGTCTTTGCCCCTTGAGCCCATTTGGCAAAGGAATACTGCAAGTATTCTGGAAATGTGGGTGGCTGGGGATTCAGTTGACTCCAGCTTTTTCATTATATTTTTGGTTGTGAGCCTAGCCTTTAATGGCTGAGCCATCTCTCCAGCCCCAGCTTTTTAATTAATTAAAAAAAATAGATAAATCATGTGTACTTATCACATACAACATGATGTTTACAGGTATATATACACTGTGGAGTGACTGAATCCAGGTAACTTATTTGTGAATTAGCTGACATAGTTTTGGTGAGAAGCTCTGGCACCAGGGCCTTCATAGTATGAATATGAACTCATAGCTAGGAGCATGGTAGAAATAAATATGTTCAAATCCATCAAAATACACTCAGTTCTGAGCCTAAACATGTCAGGCACATGACCACAGATAGGCCATCAGGTCTTTCCTGAGCCTATCTCTTACCTTTACAAGGAAGTCAAGTAGGCGATTAGCCATTATAAGATGACACAATGTATATGTGGAGTGTATATTACAAATATGCATTGTGGAGAGTCATTTGTGGCAGTTATTAACATGGAGCTGTGTCTAGTACAGAAATAGCAGGGACATTTCCTTCTCTCTGCTGTGAGAAGCTCTATGCTTGTCTGGAAGAAGGCCACCAGCAGCAGTCCAGTGAAGGACAACGGGCACCGTCCCCTCTGCCCTTCCCGTCAACATCTTCCCTTCACAGTGTGCATTTAACCATCTGAGTCATTTCCTTCTTAGAAGCCTATAGGTCAGAATTGGTAAGTCTGAGGACAATTTCAGCCTGTCCATGGTTTAGAGTAAACAAATGATTCATACTATGCCCTTGGCCCATCAGTGTATCCCCTCAGGACATCTACTTCCTCTTTAATGAGATGGGATGAGTAATCCCTGCCTCTCTTTCATCTTACAAGCCTATAACAAGGATGAGTCAGGTAATGGCTGCAGGAACCTTTGAGGTCCTTGGAGAAATAGTTGCTATATAAATGCAAAGTATGATGTCCATTTCCATTATATTATGATTTGCAAATACATTTCTAAGCCTATAGCACATTCATGTCAATGCCTGTCTGGCCAGTCATCTGCCATAGGCATTTTTTTTTTTAGTGAACAAATCATCTCTATACATAACTCCTTAAAAGGACACCTTCCAATCTGCAGTCATCGAGATTATATTGTTATGCATATTTGTCTTCATATGTCCAGTGTACACGACTGTTCTGCCTCATTCCAGGGAATAGGATTTCTGAAAAAGCCATCATTGGTGATGGGACATGGGAGGGATTTCTAGATATTGACAAGGACCTAGATCCAATGAGGGTTTCATGCTCATTACCCTTCCTATTTCCTTTTCATGACTCTCTTAATTGAGCTGTTGGAAAAGAGGTCCTGAGAGGCATTAGAGAAATAGCTTCCTAAAAACTTGAAGCAGGTTTACCCTGTTCTGAAGAGAAGATGGATTGATGGAAGTACTTCAATTCATGCAACCCCTTAGAGGCCATTAAAGGCTGTCAGTTACCTTACTAAAATGACCTCACCTAGGCTAGAATAATCAAACCTCAATATGTAGGAGGCTTGGCTTTGCTGTCCATGGTTCTGAAGCCCCAGAGCTTATGCTTAGGTGGATCACAGCTTTCAGGGCTGAATGTTCATCCTTTTAAATAAAAGTAACTGAAATTTGGCCCATAGGGGAAAGGGCGTATTGATCCTAAATTGAAGGAGGGAAATTTCTTCAGTGTTTAAGAAGTCTCCTGCATCTTGTACTCAAATGTAGACAGTTGGGGTCCTCTGGGCTTATATTTCCTGGGATCACCCAAATTCATCTTGTATTGACCTTTCTGTACAAAGCTTTGTGAGGTAGTCGATTTACATTCACAAAATCCTCCAGCACTGAAGAACTGGAAGGAACTTCTGCATTTTCTACCTTTGTAGGCACCACCAAGCAGGCTTTAGTTTAGTGCTTGGAAAGTCTTGACCTCTCTGTCCCAACTGTCCGATTGATCATGTTGACGCGGTACCATGACTATTCAGGTTCCAACATATCCCTTAATGAGGACCCTTTTTCACCCACTCTGAGCTTGCCTCCCTTCTCATTGAAGCCAGTCATCTTAGGAGAGCATGGCTTCTCCTGTATCTTTTCTCACCTTATTTTTTCCCTAGCACACCTCTAACATGGGACTACTCTTATGATTATGGGATCACCCATATCACCCAAAGGTCACTTAGGTGCCTGTCTCAATTACTTTTCCTGTTGCTGTAATAAAACCCTACACTACAACAAAAGGAATTTAAGAGAGGCCTTATTATGGTTCACAGTTTGAGGGTACAGTCCATCATGGCGGGAAAACCAAGATGCCAGGAACTTGAAGCAGCACAGTGAATGCTTATGCTCAGCTCGCTTTCTCTGTTTCTGAAAGTCCAGAGTCCCAGCCATCTGCAGTGAGGTCTTCCACCTCACTTAGTCTAACCAAGGTAATCCCCCACGGGTGTGCCCATGTTCCAGGAGATTCTAGAGCTCATCAGGCTGACAGATGGGGTTAACCATCACAGCACCATAGACTGTATCTGAAGGCAGACTTCTGGCCTTGCCTTCATATCAACTCCACTTTCTGCACTCTTTGCCTTGGTTTGTGGGAACTAGTGAATAAGGTGACTCACACCGTGAGAGCTGTTCTGCTGCATTTGCCCTTATTCCTTTCAGTTATGAGGTCATGCCGGTGTCTCTCAGTTCCTCCCTGTGGCCCCCGAGAGTATGAGCTCTCAAAGTTCTTCCCTCGGCCTTTCATTGAGGCATTACCAGCCCTGGCCACCCTCCCCTCTTTAATTTTATGCCATCTCCTCTCATTCTCAGTGAGTTCTGCTTGAGATTTTGTCAGGACAACTTCGTTGTCTCACTTGAACAGTTCAACAGCATTTATACTGTGTAGTCTCTCTGTATTCCGGTCTTTCTACTCCATTTTCTGTGTGTTTTCCACTTGGTCATGATATCCTTAAGGGCAGGGACTCTGAGTGATGCCATTTCCATCATCTCACTGTATAGAGGGAGACTTTGCCAAATACTCGTTTCTCAAAAGGCTTTGTGTAGCATAGCTGTATGAAGGCCTCTGGGATGCTGTCCACGATGGTAGTTTCTCTCTTCTTGGCTCCCATGTCAGAAGTAATACAATATTGGATGCCCAGGCAAACAGTGAGCATTTAGTTTCTGACTGCCATTTTCTGTGTCCTAGTGAAGCAGTAATGGAGTCGTGTTTTCTGGTAAAGATTTCATTTTTAACTAACACTGAACCTTAGGATGCTAGCTCCTAGATGAAAGGGATGGGCTGATGCCTCAGGCCATGCACTGTGTAAAATATTGCAACTGGCATGCAGATCATTGGGTACAAGGACAGCCAGGCACATAGCTGTCCAGGAAATAGCCCATAGTCTGTATTATGATGCAATCACTTTCTTGTACATGGTTAACTCATATTACCTTTTCTAGGCCAGCTCCCCCTCTACTTCCTGCTCTGTTTTAAGTGACATAGCCACCATACAACATTTTGGGTATCAGAGATGATGAGATGACTGTATCAGAACTCCTTGTCTCCCACTCTACCACTCACCTTTTATACCCAGCTCTCATCTCACTCCTTCATTGACAATCTGACCTTATCCTGTTTCTGAGGTCATCTCTGGGCTCTCATTCATCCATTCTCATTTCCCTAGACTCTGGAAAATTAGCTACTCTCATTTAAAAATCATACATCCCATTCATTATGCAGGATGATATTTCTTTTTCTACAGTCTACTTTGTCAGGTGCTAATACAGACATACCACCTTTACTTTGTTTCCCCATTTATTTAATTATTTTGTAGTATGTCTGTGCATACATGTGCCATGGTGCTTATGTGGAGGTCAGGGGACAGCTGGCAGGAGTTGGTTCTCTTCTCTCACCATGTGAATTGTGGGGCTCAAACTCAGGTTGCCAGTCTTGATGGCAAGTTCCTTTACCCAGTGAGCCCTCTCACTGCCCCCCACTGTCTTTTTGGTAATGCTTCCATGGTACAGCTTTCACTTTGTACCTATCCATGTAATTAGTTTTAAAAATAGGTTTCTTAATAGGGAGCATGTAGTTTGAACTTGTTTTTCTTACATTTCGTTCACCTCTGCATTTTAAGTTGTGTATTTATACCATTTGCATTTAATGCATCGTCAAAACAGTAGAATATAACATTTCTTTTTTAAAAAAATTCATTGTTTTCTTTCCTTTTTTTCTTAGAATTACTTGGATATTTTTTATTTACTAACTTTTGATTATGTTTCATTGTACTGTTTTCAGTGGCTGTTCTAGGAGTTACATGCACATAAACACACTTTGGCAATCTCATTAAAATTAAGATTTTGCCACATCAAGTAAAGTGTAGAAACAATATAAATTCCTTGCCCATTTCATAACCACTATTATACATGTTATGTCTATGTTTGAATGAACTGCATCTACCTGTATCAAAAACTCCATCCAATAATATAATATTATGTTTCAACAAAATTAAAGAACTTAACAGGAGAAAAAAAACCCTGAGCCCGTTATGGTCTCTGATGTTCAGGTCAGTGATGCTCTTTTCCTGATGTTCGCTGTTTCTCTCTGCTGTTCTTACCCTTCACCCTGAAGCTCTTCTGTTAGCGTCTCTTTTAGAACAGTTCTGCTGATGAGAGATTCTCTTCATTTCCCTTCATCTGAGCACGCCTTCATTTCCCTGTAATCCCCCGAGTGTCTTTTCTGAATCCACAATTCTGCCAACAGCTTTTGTTTCAGCCCTTTAAAGATTCCACTCACAGTCTCCTGGCCTCCATGCTTCTAGTGAGAAACCCACATTCTAAAGTTTGCTTCCCTGATGCTGTTTCTTCCCCTTTGGGTAGATCCACACGTTGCCTATGTCTTTATCTTTTAGCTGTTTGATTATCTATCTAGGTGGGTCTTCCTTTGAGTTTATCCTATTTTAGATTTGCTGAATTCCCTGAGTTATAAAATTATGTCTCTCATCAAACATGGGAAAAAATCAGTCATTATCTGTGCAATTATTTTGTTCTGTACCAATCTCTTTCTTCCCTTCTGAGACTCTAAAGACAGGAATGGTGCAATCTTTGATTTCTCCTGTGGGTCCTTGAAGCCCTTTTACCTTTTGATCTGTCTGTTCCTCAGACTGGGTGATTTTATTGATCTATCTTCAGGTTCACGGATCCTTTCCTCTGCCACCTCCATTATCCTATTGAACCAATCCAAGTGTATATTATTTCAGATATTGCATTTTTTTTTGGCTATGAAATTTACATTTGTTTCTTTTATATATCTTTAGTTTCTGCTGAGACTTAAAGTCCTTTTGTTTTTAAGTCCAGGAGGAATCATCCTAATTTCTTGAAGCATAGCTATAAGAGCTGTTTTGAGAGTCTGTCTGTTAAGTGTAGCCTGCGTCCCTCTGATCGTAGACCAACTTATCGTCTAGTGTTGTTTCTGGTCCTTTGAGTGCTGAGAACTTTAGGATTGTTTCTTGAACACTCTGGATGTTGCATTATGAGCTTATGAATCCCACTAAAAATAGGACACAAAAGTTGATCTTTGTTAAAGTGCGTGATCAATTCAGTCAGACTCAGTTCTTGCACGTGGTGGTTTGAATGCTAGGTTAGTCTTCCATTGCTGTTTGGGCCTGCCTCTCACATGTGCAGCTCACAATGGACTGGTCATATATAGCATAAGGGTTATCTTCTTTGCATTTCTTTCTTCTCTCAGATTAACACGACTGTCTAGTTCCCAGAGGCCTTCTTTCCTATTCTACGGAAACTCATTATGTCCCACTCTCACCCAACTTTCTGCAGTACCACCATGTAGTTCCAAAGATGACGTCATCTCTGGGACAGAATAAGAGGAAAAGCAGAGGGAAAAGTGATCAAGGAGCTCTTTTCTTGGTACCCTTTTCCAGAAACACACACCTATATAACTACCTGCCTTTATTTTCATAGTCCTTGCTGCAAGCCACAGGGAAATGGAATGGAATCCAGCTACTATCACAAAAGCTACTACTTGGAAAGGTCAAGGACTTTTCTGAAGGTCAAGCCATGGCTTAAGAAGTCTTGGTGATATTTTAGCTTTTGTAAATATTTTAGCTGGTTCCTACAATGATTTTCTTATATGCTATGTGTGGTTCCAAGAACTCATAACAGTGTATTTATCTAAAATACCTATCAAGCATCCAAGGCCAAATGATCTCCTGAGCTAAGGTAACATCTTTATGGATACAATGCCTGTTTTCCAGGTCAGGTGAATGGCTTTATTTCTTGTGCAATTTAAGCTAAAACTCTCCTTTCTTATACAGCCTTACTAACATTTTAGACTCCCAAATTCTTACCTAACTACTTCTAGGAATGTAGATTGAGCACATAAATTCCCTTTTTTATATACTAACCAATATTAGCTGTTAGTTGACCTCCTCCTTTACCACTCCCCTTTTGGGTTGTAAAAGAAAGCCTGATGGTCACTGTCTGAGGAAAACTCTTGTCTGCCTTTATGACCCTGTAAGAATTCAAGCCTGGTGAACTTGCTTTGGCTAGAGCACTGCTATTGCATGGGTCTATAATTGCAAACCTCAGAGACTTAGAGAGGATTTTTGAGGATTTGGACTGGAGAGGATTTTGACTGGAGAACTAGAAGAATGAGATGGAAGATGAGGAAAAGCCAGATGGGGAAGAATGAGAGAAGAAAGACCAAGATGGGGCTGAACTAAGATGATAGAATTAAGATAGAACTTAGAGGGGACAGCAGATAAATGTAGAGAGAAATCAAGCAAAAAAGGAGCTAGGCATGAGAGGAGAATAGAAGCTGTGTAGAGAGAGAACTGACTCAGAATGATAAAGTGTATGGACTAAGGCATTTTGTGTATGTAGATTCATTTTTTTTCATCAAAGATTAAATTATCAGCTGGCTGTAGATTCTTCCCTGACCCTGGGAGGGGACGATGGAGGGGCTGGACCATGCCTCTAGACCCTGTTAGGTCCTAAAATTAGGTTACTTTTTAAGGACATCCTCAAAAGAAAAAACATTGGAAAAAGCACTAAAGTTTCCCTCTGCATGACTAGAATTCTGTTTCTGTGGGCAGATAGATGGAATTCCTTTTTTTTTTTCATTCTTTTATCTCATATGAAGTTCCATAATTGTGACTACCCTTAGTTCAAATGTCAGTAGATTAATGGCAAATGAGGAAAAAAGTCAAGAGATGGGCCATTTTCCTATGGCTGTCAAGAAGGAAATTGCATTCAAGTTGAGTGTGATGGTTAATATCTATTGTCCACAGGATCTAGAATTGCCTAAGAGATGAGAGTCTGGGCATATATGTGAAGACATTGCTAGATTGGGTTGAGGTAGGAAAACCCACTCCAAATGTGGTGGCACCATCCCCTAGGCTAGAGTTGGACTGAATGAAAAGGAGAAAGTAAGCTGAGCACCAGAATTCACCCCTGTCTATTTCCTAACTGCAGATGCAACATGACCAGCTACCTCCAGCTCCTGGTACCCAGCCTTACCTACCACAATGGACTGACTACACCCTCAAATTGTGAACCTAACTAATTCCTTCCTGCCACAAGTTGCTTTTGTTAGGCATTGTATTGCAGTAATAAGAGAAGTGATTTGTACAAAAACTAGTTCACTTTTCTTTATAAAAGAAATTTCCAAGCCCAATTGTTTTGTATCTCCTCTGTGATTCTATGGGTCTGTTTCTGTTTGTGTCTGGGTTTCTGTTGGGATCTTCTCACCTTCTTAACCAGTGTGACTGGTTATCTTTCAATATCTAATGGAAACCACCTTTCCAAGAGATATAGCACGACTCAGTATTCAAATGACATTTGTCCTTTAATGGACTCAGCGTCAATAGATTCAATGTAGCCCTAATAAGATTTCTAAGTTTTTCCCCCCGTAGAAAATGGTGCACTAATTTTAAGATTCATGTGAAAATGCAGAGTCTAAAGTAGCCAAAATAACCACAAATAAAGGACCATAGCTGAAGGAGTTATGGCGTCTAACTGTGAAGCTTACTGGAGAGCTGGTATAGTAGCTTATTTTTTTTTAGTAAAGAGTGAGACATTAGCATCGCTAGGGTGGGACAATAACTAGGAAGAATATGTCACATCCAGGGACAATGTGTATCCAGTAAACTATGGACCTCAGCCTTGTTTACTCATCTCTCCCTCGCTGTGAAGCTGTGTGTGTGGGAGGTCATATCCACATGGTTAGGCAGATGTCCCCAGACAGAAGCAGGTTTACAGCTCCGCCAACCCCTGGACTTCTGCTTTCCCCTACAGGCGGGTGTTTCTGCCTGGTCCTCTCAACTCACTGACGAACTCAGGCACATTTGAAAAATATCATCTAGCATGTTTAGTTCCTTTGTCAGAGGGATGGTTGGCCAGGCTTAGAAATCACTGCTAGCAATGCAAGCTCCATATTGAACATTAACATTCTTTTTCTCATGACAGGGTTTCTCTGAGTCGTTCTGGCTGTCCTGGAACTCACTTTATAGACCAGGCTGGCCTCAAACTTGGAGATCCACCTGCCTCTGCCTCCCAAGTACTAGGATTAAAGATGTATACTACCACAACATGACTTGAATATTAACATTTTTGTGAATGATTCTGGAAGCTATATTTTTAGCTGTAGTATGCTTGATTCAAACTTACACTAATCCATCTATTTCTAATTTTTGTTTTTAACTGCTAGTTAGCATTCTATTGTGTTGTATAGCATATTTTTCTTTGGGTGTTTAAGTTATTTCCAAATCAAAGTTTTGTTTATAGGCAATGTTGCAAAAATTGGGTATTTTTTATGATATAAAATGTCAAGGAAAATATTATAGAGCAATAAATTAGGTGCATTTTAAAATTTGAATAGACATTTTTTGTATTGCTCCCAAAGTGACTGTGCTTATTTATGTACCCCAGAATTATTTTCCTCCAATCTCAACTTTCTGTGATTTAAGATTTTGATACACCTGCCACAACTCCATTGAGCAGGGCTTTTCTTCTAGGCGCCTGTAGAGACCAGCATGCAGCTGACTGATTGGCTATCATTGGGCCACATTTTCCAATTATGGGCGAGAGGAGGGCAGATGTGTGAAGCGAAGGCTGCCATTCAGCAGCTATCCCAGACATCTCTGAATCATGTTTTCTTAGCGGTGGCTTCACAAATCCATCATGACCCCCAAGCCTCTCCACACCCCATATTCGAGTGTGTTCTCTAGGCCACTGCTACAACTATTTTAGGTTTTGGGGAAGTTCAAATGAGACACTACTATGACAATATCTTAGACAAAACACACATGGCATTAATATTGCTATTTTTAAGCCTTTTGTTTGTTTGAGATGTGGCCTCATGTAGTCCAGGCTAGTCTCAGACTCACTATGTAACTGGTAATGATCTCGAATTTGTACTCATCCTGACTTCACATTCTAAGTGCTAAGTGCTGGGATCACAGGCCTATGCCACCATGCCTATTTGCTTAATTCATTTTTTGAAATTAATGTTTTTATTTAGCATACAAAATAATGGGCTTCATCATAACATCTCTCACATTGTACTTTGCTCATGATTGCCCCCCCCATGACTCTCTTCCTTCTCTCCTCCCCTCCTTTCATTGATTCCATTCTTTTCCTAAAATGTTCCAGATTCCACCCACACCCCCACATAACTGGCAAGCCAGAGGACAGTGCTGCTCAGTTTCACCGGGTCAATCAGGAGCTCTAACAGAATATATTTGATGGAGCTGGGTGACGTCTGTGACTCCATGTTTCCAACCTGCCCCCAGCAATGCCCAGGGATCAGGGGCTAGAGTAGTGCTGATGAGCTCCTGCGAAGCGTCTGGCTGGCCCTTTTCCTCACAGTCCCATCTTCCTACTCATGAGCTTTGTGGGGCCAGTCTTACCTCTAGCTTGGGTCCATGCTATCTGCAGTTCAGAGTCAGGAGGACCTAGTGCTTCTGTCCATTGGATCTCTGCCTTGCTGACAGCCCTCATGTTTCATGTTGCTCCATCCTTGTTCTTCGGGTCTGAGTGTTTGGTAGTAGTCCAAAAACAAAACAAAACACAAACACAAACAAAACACCACCACCAACAACACCAACAAACACCATGAAACAAACTGCCTCTCGATTTGAGTCCTGTCCAGCGCTTGTCTTTCTGTCTCTAATTTTTCTTATGATGCTATAACCAGCATGGGGCTCTGGGTGGCTCTGGTTCCAGAGTGATCTCTCTTGTTTCTTTTGCCTGCTTGGTGGCTGCTCTGTGTCTACCTGAGCCTTCTGGTCCTGGGCCACCTGAGAAGCACATTTGGACCTGACATCTGTTCTACTGGCAGACACTTCCTGGGCAATGGGAGATCCCAGCTAGAGTGACCTGGTGGTTTCTTGGGAGTCCAGGGTGAGCAAGACCCTTCAGCTCCAGCTCCATCACCCAGACACCTGTGAGCCGAGTCTGGCTCAGGGCTCATCTCAGCCTTGGCATATTCTGTCACTCTGACCTGAGCCTTGTCTCACCTCAGCACCACAACTGCAGGATAAAGAGAGTGAGTCAAACCAGAACTCTACAGGGTTCTGTGACTGTAGTGACTTTCTATGGCTCTGTCATAACTACCCACTCTTGTTGACTGAACTTAGTTCATCTTCAGGCTTCTTTGGTTAGCTAGGACCACTGCCAAGCCACCAGAGATGGAGAGCCACACAGCAGACCTTTGCTTTCTCAGTTGAGATGGGCACATTTCAAGATCGCATTACTGTGGTGGTCTCCTGGACTTATAGATGGCCACCTTCTTACTGTGTCCTCGCCTAGTGCCAGAAGGAGAGGAGGGGAGAAGAGAGAGAGGGGAGGTGGAGAAGAGGAAAGGAGGAAGAAGAAAGAAGGGAGGAGAGGTGAGCAGAGAGGTGAAAAGCTGAAGGGAGATGGGGAGAGGAGAGAGAAGAGAGGGAATGAGAGTCTCCTGTCTCCTCCCATAAGAACACTGGCCTTACTAGACAAAGCTCATCTTATTTAGCCAAGGTGGGGCATGCTGGGATTAATGTTTGAATATGTGAACTTGAGGTGTGAACAAAAAGCAGGGCTTTGGCACCTACCTATGTGTCCTCACACCTCTGCTAAACTACCAGAGTACTCTCTTAGAGGCTGTCCCTAGCTACCTACTCTGTAGTGGCCAGACATTCTCCTCTCTCAGTCCCCATGTTTATAAGTTATCTCCACAATGCTCAGTGATGGGACTTGGAAAACATTGCTTTAGTTAGAAAGTCCTCTATCTATATCTATCCTCCTACAGGGAGAAGCAGGCACGTGGTGCCATTCTGACACCAGAGTGTAGGACAGTTCTTGGCACATGGCAATCCTTACTCAATGGTGCGTGGATAGAAGACCCAGCCATTGCCACCAAAGAGGCAGCAGTCTGTGGAGGCGGTGAGGGAGGCTGATGATTGGATGGGAGTGGTAGATACCAGAGCAGAGAAGGTTTAATGTTCAATGTTCTGGGTGTGGACTGGAGAGCTGTGAGGGTAGAGCTGGGGCACTTCACAGGACAGGGGTTCCCTGGGTTTCACCTCAGAATGACAGAGAAGAGACAAGAAGACAGCTGGCTGTGTTATATCATGGCTGCACACTGAGAACAGCTTTAATTGCACTGTCTGTCACTATTGCATTATAAAAGTTTCTCATGTTTAAATTGTTTTAGAATTGACAAGTAAAAATTGTGTTTACGGCACACTGTGATTATATAAATGTGTATATATATATATATATATCGATAGATAGTTTATCTTCTTAATAAATCATTTTCTGATATGAATTTATAGTTCCATATTTGGTTTTGTGGTAGGAACATTGCAAACATTTTCTCCCAGCTGGCTGCTTGCATCTTCCTATTTTTAGTAATGACTTTTAAAAAGCAGTTCAAAGTTTGGATGATGGTCAAATTGATTGGTTTTCTTCTTCTGTGGTTCATGTTCTTTGTGTCCTAAGAAGTCCTCACCTATCCCCAGTTCCAAAGCTCCTACCTACCCCTTTCAAAGCTTTATAGTCAAGTTGTGTGTTATGTTGGTGATCAATTTCAGGCCAGGTGTGATGGTGTATGTCTTCTAGCACCTGGAAGGCAGAGGCAGGTGGGTCTTTGTGAGTTTGTGGGACAACTTGATCTACACAGTAAGTTCCAGGCCAGTTGGGGCTACATAGCAAGACTATGCTTCAACAACAAGACAACAACAACAAAAAGGATAAAAAAGGAAACATTAAGTAAAATTGAGAAACTTAGGTTGGTGTCAGTGTGTTGCTTGAGGGGTGGGCTCTGGCTCATCATTTCCCCCTCACATTGGAGTCTAATTTTCACAGCCCGTTTATGAAATGACTGTCTTTTTCTCTAATTATGTTGCCATCTTTGCAAAAACTTAGTTGGCCTCATATCTCTGTAGCTGCTGTTGTGATATTCATTGATCTTCATATCTACCCTCACACTGACAATACTGCCTTGAAAATTGGGGCCTTATGGAAAGTATTGAAATCAGTTAGCATAAATCCCCTAAATATAAACTCCCCCTCCCCCAATTTGGAGACCATTTTAGATCTTTGGACTTTGCATATGAATTTTGAATCAGTCAGTTTATCAACATATTAACTTTCTGTTAGTGCAACAAACACCAGAGATAAACCCATTTGTAAAGAGAGAGACAGAGGGTTTATTTTGGCTGTGCTTGGGAGGTTTCAGTCTGTGGTCAGTGGAGAGCCAGCACAGCAGAAGCCAAGGCATTCACTCACCTGGGTAGCTAGAAATCCAGAGAGAAACTGCACCAGCATCTCACTATCCCCTTCAAGTTCACACCCCCAGTGACCTAATTCTTCCAACTAGGCCCCATCTCTTAAAATGTTACTTTACTCCCTAGCAGGGGTCACCCTGGGCTCCATGCATGCCCGAGCCTTTTCCATGGCATTTCAGACCCAAACTGTAGCAGCCAGCTTCCACAGCAAAGCCTGTCAGGATTTTGACTGGAATTGCATTGATTATGTGGATTAGTTTAGGAAGACTTGCTTTTTTTTTTTTTTTTTTTTTTTTTTTTTGGAGCTGAGGATCGAACCCAGAGCCTTGCGCTTGCTAGGCAAACGCTCTACCACTGAGCTAAATCCCCAACCCCAAGACTTGCTATTTTACCAACACTGAATATAGGTTAACTTCAGCTATTTAGGTCTTATTTATTTCAGTTGCATTTTATAGTTTTCAGCATCTTACACAACTTTGCTAGGCTTGGGTACCACTATCAATGATACTATTTAAATAGTTTCATTAAAATAAAAATTGGAAAAATTTCATTTTCCAATTATTTGCTGCTGGCACAGCAAAGTACAATTGACTTTTACACTGTAACTTTGTTTTATGACTCTGCTAAATCTGTAGTAGTTCTTCTGGTCCCTGACGTGAACGATTTCTACATTTTTCACGGCCATTTTGTACACAGATGTTGTACCCATTCTTGCATTTATCCCTTGCTGGAAGTTGGAGCACCAGTTTTATTTGTTTTTCTTCCTGTGCTGTGACGTTTACGGATGGTTTAGATCACAAAAGCAGACGAGAGTCCCATCAACAGGCAGAGTCATTTGTACCTGTGGCAAACAATAAACCCTTGTGATTTGTCTTAATGGAAATGGCTGTTGGGTTTTAAAGATGATCGGCTCCTTCACGCGACTTAATGGATCTTGAAGTAGGTTATTGACACAGTTAGGACCTGACGGTGCTGATGGGCTGGATTTGAACTTTAGCTCCTGGGGTTAGTGGGTCCTGAGGGGGTCATCTTTGTAATTTAGTAGCCCACCCATCTTCCTCTAAGGTTGGAGGGGCTGAGTGAAGAAGGACACATGGAAGTTATTTTTGTAGCATTTTTTTTCTTAATTAGGAGAAAAGAGATGGAACCTTGAACGTGAGTCTACAACCTATTCTTCATTCTCCCCAGTGCTCAGGGTAATGGTGTTTAACAGAAAGACAAATCCATCCATCTTCCTGGCGTCTTAGCCCAGGGAGGCCACATAGGCTGCTGTCAGTAGCAATATTAGGGACTATAAAAAGCCATTCAAAGCCCTCCTCTTTTAATTCTCCGTCTGTGATCTGCTTCCCAGGGACACCAGGATTGAGGTTGCTTATTCTCCATCACCTGGACGTTTTGGCCTCACAGGTATCTATAGGGGTTCAGATCAGCTTGACTGTCTGTTCTGACTCCATTATTTCCCTGCTAGAGCAGGCAGTGCCATGCAAGGATTTGTCTTCTGCTTTAGTCTACTGATGCTTAGATTGGCTGGTTGCTATGCCTCTGGTACAGGGGGTCATGACAATTCCTCAGGATGGTAGTAGGCTGCTGATAGTGCCCGATGCTTGGGATCCTGGCTTAGGGCTGGGCATGCATGTCTTTCTTCCATTTCTTGTTTTACCTTTAGCATGTACACTTTCTCTCCTCTCCTTTCTCAGGAGCATCATTGCCAGGGATACACTGGCCAGCGTTCTTCCCTTTTGAAAATCACATCAACCCAGGGGAGAAGTCCATTTCCTAAGGATTTTCTTCCCCCACTCTCTCAGGTTGCTATGACTCCAGGCTTCTGGTCACATCATTTATCCTCCATTTCCACAGCAGGTTCTGAAAATTCAGTTCCACACAAGTCATGTGGCACTGACTACATGCCCTGCACATGGAAGGGAAGAGAAGGATGGAGGGAAATGAGATTATGTGGAGAAAGTTCTCTGGAGAAGACACAGGGATACAAGTAAATGTCACCCAGGCTAGGACCGGTGAACTCTAACAGTTGTAAAATTCAATGGGGTTCTGTTTGGTGTTGCTTTTGAATGGTCTCAAACTCATCATTCTTCTGCCTCAATCTCCTAAGAGCTGGTATGATCATGCACCTGGCTGGCTAAGGCCACCCTGGAATGTGGTGGTATTATGTTCCCCAAAATATTGTGCACTCTAATAAACTTATCTGGGGTCAGAGACAGAACAGCCACATATTAAACATAGAGGTTAGGCAGTGGTAGCACACGCCTTTAATCCTAGCATTCCAGAGGCAGAATTTTGTCTGGATCTCTGTGAGTTCAAGGCTACAAGGATACAGCCAAGCATGGTGACTCATGCCTTTAATCCCAAGAAGTGATGACAGAAAGCAGAAAGGTATATAAGGCATGAGGACCAGAAACTAGAAGCATTTGGCTGGTTAAGCATTCAGGCTTTTGAGCAGCAGTTCAGCTGAGATTCATTCTGGATGAGGACTCAGAGGCTTCCAGTCTGAGGATACAGGATCAGCTGAGGAACTGGCAAGGTGAGGTAGCTGTGGCTTGTTCTGCTTCTCTGATCTTCCAGCATTCACCCCAATATCTGGCTCGAATTTGTTTTTATTACTAAGATTCTTTAAGATTCGTGCTACAATGGAAGGCCTCTTGAAGACGAAGTCTGACAAGGATGAGCTTCCCACATGGCGTTGGACCCTAAGTAATGGGTGGAGTTCTCAATAACAGAGGAATCAAGGGCAACAGTGCAGGGAAGGGTATTTAAGCTGGAAAAAGCATTACCAAAGGCCCAGCGGTGGGAGCACACCAGTCAACAGTATGTCTTGGAGGGTGTGTTGTATGTGGTTCAGGAGACATAAGAGGTCAAAGCCAAGTGCAGACCAGTCAGGTCACTGTGGAGGGCTTGGATGCCACACTAGGGAGGTGGCAATGTGGGGAGCCAGCAAAGGTTGTGATCACAGTCTAGAATGGTGGAAGCTGGGGTTTTGGAAGCTCCCTCTCTCTGGGGATGAGGAGATGACAGCAGCAGGCTCAAGAGCATCCTCTCCTAGTGGCTCCTGGCGCATACTCTAAACTCATGGATGGGAGGTCTGCTTGTGTGTCTAATTTCTATTTGATATAGACATCTAAAATAGGTTTGCAAATCAAATATTTACTGATAATAATTAATAAAGAAAATTATTTCAAAACATTTGGGGAGGAGTTGGAGAGATGGCTCAGCAGTTAAGAGTACTTGTTGGTTTGCCACTGCCAGTTACAGGGAATCCAATACTTTCTTCTGACCTTGAAGACACCAGACACGCATGTAGTACACATACGGACATGCAGACAAAATGGTGACGCACATATAATGAAATTTAAAAATCTGAAAACATTAACAGTTATTGGGTGTACATATAATTTTATTACTTATAAAAGAGGACAACAAATTTTCATCCTATGAGATAGTGTTGTGTGTGTATGACACTATTCCTGGAAGACATGAACAAATGTCTGCTCATCCCAGACAGGAAACCCATAATATTGCTACTGATATCCAGATTGCTGAATCAATGAGTTTGTTTAGGTAACTCATGGGAGTCTGGATGACTCAAGGGCAGGTGCAGCATCAAAAGCTTGGTTTCACATCAGTGACATCTCACAAAAGCGAGGACCCTGAGCTCTCTCCAGAACTGCGGGCCGCTCAAGAGATCAGAGTCTCTTCTAGACAGCTCAGCTTGGTAGTCTCTTCCCTCAGTCGTCCTTACTGCTATCAAAACCTTGGGGAGGGAAGAGCCTTGTGAATCTGGTAGTTTCCAGGAACTTCCTGAGACTTGTGTGCTGCTTATTTTATTTATTTGTTTGTTATTTGTTTATTTGAGATAGAGTTTTTCTGTGTATCCCTGGCTGTCCTGGAACTCGCTCTGTAGACCTGGTGGGCCTTGAATTCAGTGATCTGTCTCCCTCTGCCTCCTGAGCACTGGGATTAAAGGTTTGTGCCTCCACTGCCCAGCTCTACTTCCTAAGTCTTAAAGAGCTGCCCCTTACAAGTTTTTGAGTCTTAAAATCTCTATAGGATGGAATGTTTCAACTCAAACTGTTATGTAACAGGTGGGTGTACTTGTTCATTTTTACACAAAGAGTTCAATCTTGACTGAACATGTGATGTAGAACACCTTCAACATTCTCCAGAATTGATCAACACCTTGATTTCATGATTGTCAATGTAACAGATGCTGCTTTACATAAACATGCAGTGTAAGATGCAGAAGTATGTCCAAGAATACTTCAGAAATTCCAGGAAATTCGGTCCTAGTGCCACGTCAGAACTCATTAATTTTTTAAAGTGAAACTCAACTCAGCAAATAGCAAATTTAAAATCATCACGTATGTTCCCATAAGACAACCCAAACATGTACTAAATTGATTCTAAGAGATGAGGATGATGATGGGAAAATCATAAAAACTTTTTGCTTCCCACAGTTAAGCCACTGTTTTTGTTGTGAGGTACCCACTAGAGAAGACCACTTGGGCATGGGCTCAAGCTAATAGGAAGTCTTTTAGCCAGCTGGTAACTATACTGGGTGTTCAGGACTGAGTGCAGTCACAAGCCTTTCTCAGGGTGAGCTTTTAAGCACAGAAACCATACCCTGGGTTGACACACCTCAGTTAGCAAGAACAGTTAGCCAGAAGTAGACCTATAGAAGCCAGGTTAGAACATTTAGACTTTCCCGGAACTACAGACTTTGATGGATTAGGTCTTCATTCTCATTTTGGCTGATGTGGCTACCTACATGCTGGGTTCCATGGTCTACATAGTAGTACTTGCATTATAGAGTCACATATATAGAGTGCTAAGTTCTGGGGGCCTGTTTCATTTCTCCAAGAGCAGAAACCTGGGTATACAGTGAAACTACTATAGTTCCTAACATGGAGTCATCTAGAGTCTGAGTGAGGGGTTTGGGCAGCATTCGTGAGCCACAGTTTGAGATGTCATGCTTCAGCAGACATGGGACTAATGAAGTGTTGAGAATGGAGGCATCATCTTCCAGAGTTACAGTGAACGTACTGAGAGGCTTGAGAAAGTCTCTGACTCATCTCTCTGAACCTAAGAGAGACACAAAGTTTTATATGTGTGGAAGTTCACGACAATGTTTTTTTTTTTTCTCCAGGAGGAAATAAATAAAGGAAGAAACAAAGGGAGAAAAAGAGTGTCAGCAACAATGTACAGGCCAATTAAATTATTCTTTTTCATAACATTGAACAGTATTGAATTGCTGCATAAAATTCAATTTAAAATACATTGACTCATGAAAATGAACACAATGTAACTTTTTTTCCCATTAAGAAAACTCAACTCTAGGGCCATTGAGATGGCTCAGAGGGTAAAAATGCTTGGTGCCAAGTCTGAAGACCAGAGTGTGATTCCTGGAACCCATCTGGTAGAGAGAATTGACCTCCACATGTGCTCTGTGTCATGTGTGTCCCCTGGCATACATGACTGCATGTGCATGCACTAAATAAATAAAGAAAATAAAAAAAAGTTCAATTCCCTTGAGAAGCACTTTACATGCAAACATGTTTCCACTTTCAGGAGAGAGAGTGATGATTTC
Organism: Onychomys torridus; assembly: GCF_903995425.1. Lineage (NCBI taxonomy): Eukaryota > Metazoa > Chordata > Mammalia > Rodentia > Cricetidae > Onychomys > Onychomys torridus. The sequence continues at coordinate 38,408,863 of NC_050445.1, read as the reverse complement.
CCTTCTATTTTTAAACTCCATTGAGGTTCAGCTCATGTATAATAAACTAATATTTTTATATGTACAGCTAGATACGTTTAGAAAATTATGCCCAGCCACATAACCACTATGCCCGTTGTGACAGACATCTCCATCATTCTCCAATATTCTCTCATGCACCTCTGTACTGATTTGTTTTGCCTTCCTCTCAGGCCCAGGAGACCGCTGAACCACTTTCTCTTGTGATAGATTACAGCCACCCCCTTTAGAAGTTCACACAAGTGGAAAATAGCAGCATTTATCTTTTCTATATAGCTTCCTTCACTTGGCATAATAGTTTTTTGGTTCATCTGTGTTATTGCTTATGTTAGTAATTCCTTTTTATTATTGCATAGTATTCCATTGAAGAAATAGATCAATTGGGTCAGCTCCTCTCCTGTTGATGAACGTTTGTGTGGCCACTAGGGCAGGGTTCACACGAACAAAGTAGCTATGCATACTTGCATGTAGGCTTTGATATGGGTATATGCATTCATTCCTTTGAGTAAATATCCAAAGGCGAGTTGTCATCTATTCTGGCAGGTGCATGTTTCACTTTGTAAGACATTGTCATTTTATGAATTTGAGTACCAGTTGCCCTGATTTCCTTATTAGTATTTAAAATTGTCAGGTTGTTATTTTTTTTTTAAATTTCGTGTGTGTGTGTGTGTGTGTGTGTGTGTGTGTGTGTGTGTGGTGTATGTACGTGTGTGGGTGTACATGCTTGTGTACACACAGATGCAAGGAGAGGACATGGAATGTCCTACTTTATTCCTCTCCCACTTATTCCCTTGAGACGGGGTCTCTCAACTGAACCTTCAGATTGGCGTTTGTTGCTAGGCTAGGTTAAGGGCCAACAGGTCTCAGTGAGCCCCTTGGCTCTGTCACCCACAGAGCCCGGGTTAAGGTATGTGTGGCCATGTCTGGCTTTTTAATGTGGGTGCTAAGGACCTGAATGCAGGTCCTCATGCTTGCTCAGCCCAGCACTCTTACCCACTGAGCCATTCCCCCAGCCCTGAAGTTTTAAGTTTTTTTTTTTTTAATAATAAGACTTAAAACATACTACCTGCATTACTATTTACCTATTAACCATCTCTATATAGAAATATTTCACTAAGGTGATTTTAATCAGTTTTATCGACATATAGTTAACTAACACCAAATTCATCTATCTGAGGTGTTCTATATTTTGTATAATTACCAATATAATCATGTTCTAGAATATTTTTGTCTCACCAAAAAGGATTCTGTGCTCATTAGTAATCTCTCCTTGCCTCCCGTCATGGGAAACATTCCCGCAAGCATGTGTGCTTGAGCACTGATCCTCTCTCTGCTGGAGGCGCTGTCTGGGGGTTGTTACACCCAGAGCCCCGATTCTCATCCTGTTCCCTGCTCGCTCATCTGCAGTTATATGAGTTGGTACTTTACGCTCCTGTCAGTGTGGATGGAGTCAGTTGGGTCCCCATACCTTCCTGGCTATCTTGGACCCTCTGAAAAAAATACCATACCTTCTGTGTACTATAGCGTCAAGTGCAAAAAGCAAGCAAAGGGAATGTGCCACATGCAGACCGTAATTGTCTTTTGCTGGTGGCATTTTTATTTTCTTTTTTTTGAATCTTTTGAAATCTCACACTGAGCACATATTACCTTTGTAGTTTAAGAATCATTATTTACATGAAAAAGGCACATGATTCCTTCAGGTTACATCTGTGATGGGGGCAGTATCATTCCAGGTATGCTCACTCTATATTTGCAGCCTGATTTCCTTTGGGAAGTGAGCTTGTAAAACCTTATTCTTCTGGGTTTCGGCAGTGAGTTGGCAGTATGAACTCGCTGTTTGCAATATTTACGTGAGCTGCCTAGGGGAGTCCTGTAAACTACTCTCCGAGTTGCATGCTCCATTGACAGACTGTCGAGAGCTCAGAAAATGTGCTCTGGAACACAAATCCATATGAACATTGACGCACAGGCTACATCTTGTCTTGTGATGTATTAGAGAAAGGAGGAGGTGGCTGTTTGCTGGGGCTTGTTCTCCTGGGTAGAGAAGCATGTCTCTCTGGTCATGCAGGTTTGTGTACATGTGTGTACACATTCACATGAATATTTGACTGTTAGCATTTGACTGTGAAATGTCCTCCATAGGCTCATGTGTTTGAACATCTGGTTCTCAGCTGGAGGTTGTGGAGCCTGTAGGAGGTAGGGCATAGAGGGAGGAAATGAGTCTCTGTGCTGTGGGCATTGAGGTTGACAGCCCAACTCTACTTTTTGACCTTTCTCTGCTTCCCGATTTTCCCAGATGCCAGCAAGCTCTCTGCACCATGCTCTTCCTGCCATAATAACCTGTATCCCTGCATATCATGAACCAAGATAAAGCTTTCTTTTCTTAGGTTTCCTCTCTCATTTATTCTGTCACAGTGATGGAAGAGGCAGGGAGTAGCACACATTGCAGTTTGTAAGTTTCCGTGGGTTGAGGAAGGCTGAGTCTGTTAGCCTCCGTGTTCCAGTTTAATGACCACTGCACAGTTGGAGTTAGGGTCAGTCAAGTCCCCATTGCTTTCATGACATTCTCCATCCAGGCCTGTGGGAAGAAATCTCATTCCATCTGTGCTTTGCACACACACAAGCATGCATTGCTTAGAATCCGCACTTCACTTCCTATCTCCAAAGGTCACATTCTGGGGTGACATTGAATCTGCACTGTTTGCCCTAAGTGGCAGACTGGGGAGGACCTGAGCCAGAGATGGATAAACCCAAAGAGGCTAGTGCAAGAGTGGGGTGGAGAGGCAGCTTCCAAGAGCGAATGGGCAGGGAAATGGAGGAAGACGAGGCTGTGTGTTCCTCTGTGAGTCTGTGCCTGCCCTAGGCCTTAGGATCTGTGCCCTGACATCTCTCTGAACACTGTTTCTTTAGGTGAGCTGCTTCTACCAGTGACTCATTTCTACCGTCTCATGACTTCAGCTGGAGCAGACTTCCTTAGAATATGATGTTCACTCCACCACACCTCTCCATGACTGTTTAACTGTGCATGTCAAGGACTCATCTATTCCCCAGCCCAGGAGTTAGACTGGCCCCTAACACAAGTGACATCAAAGGAGGCCACATATGACAAGACTGCCTGGTATCATCCCTTCAACAGAGGCTATGGGGCCAGCGGTCGCCTGCAGTGACAGAAAGCCAGGTAACAGTGTGGTGCTGGTAGTGGCTTTATCTAGGGCTTTGCAAATAGAGGTTGGGCTTCCTTTGCACTCAAACTCCAAATTGGAAACTTTCTGAGTTCCAACATGTTCACTCAAAATGTTTCAGATTTGGGATCTTTGGAGTTCAGGATGGTTAACTAGAAAAATCTATGAGAATATCCCCAAATCAGAAAAAAACGTCCCAAATCTGAAAGAATGTTCCACAGAATTTCACTGAATTCCATGAAACATTGTGGAAGCTAGATGTGATAGTTCCCTCCTGGAATTCCGGCTGAGGCAGGAGGATTGCTGCATGTTCAAGGTCAACCTTGGCTACATAGTGAGCAGGACAGCCAGGGCTGTGGAGACCCTGTCTAAAATAGGGAGAAAAAAGTACCAAGTGAGAGACAGGCTACAAGGTGACCGCCTAAGGATTCATCTTCTGGGATTCCAGGTCTGTGTGATCACCTCTTGTGAGAGTGGGTCAAATTCAGTGTCCTCTCCCCTCCCCTTCCCCTTCTCTGTAGTCATTGTCTCCTCCTCCTCTGCGTCTCCTTCTCTCCTCCCTCACTGATGTCAGTAGAAATAGCATGTTGTGGGCTGGTCTACGGACAGGTCCACATGGTCAGGAACTGAGGGAGACTTCTATCCAGCAGCCAGGAAGGAACAGAGGCTCTGACCTGAGATGGGTGAGGACATAAATCCTGCTCAGAACCAACTCTATCAGCTTGGGGAGTGAGTTCCCCCACTAAGTCTAGAACTGGCTCCAGCTCCGTACACACTGTGGACGTAGTTTATGGTCCCCATTGAAGCAGAAATGACTAGCTAAGCCACACTAGATTCCTGACTCATGGACACTGGGGGCTACTGACCTTAAAGAATCTGCTTTCACAGATTCTTTAAGCCGCAGGGTAACTTGTTACATAGCAATAGGTAGATGTCAGCTGCATGGGTATCTGTGTAACCCCAATGTTGAACATAGACCCAGGGTCATTTCAGAGGTTATGAGACCAGGTGAATCAAGACACTATTTGGCAGAATGTGCTCAGTCCCAAGTACTAGTCTCCTTCTGTACAGAGGAGGAGTTAGAGAGGAGCTACCGTTTCTCCCATGGGGCCAGTTGGACAGGAGAGTAGGTGCTGATTGTCAGTGAGCATACATAAAATGCAAATGAACCACTTCATTCTAGAGAACCAAGAGGCCAGCAAGCACCCACACGTGCTGTCCTACCTGAGATGTGGAGTGTATGTGTCCACTGATTGAATGTCCTTTTTAACTCCAAAAGACAATGACTCTGAACACAGGCCATGCGATGCTGAGCCTCTCAGAGCCCTAGAGAGCTGGTGATGACTGTAGAGAAGGCTTAGTCTTGGGGAAAATCCCTGGGACGAAAAGTTAGACACAGAAGCCTGTCACATGTGAGTCTTACTGGGGCATCAGTAGGACCCCGAGGTCTGGAGGACATTTGGAAGGTTTGGCCGCACTCCCAAACTCAAGGTCAGAAGCACTTACTAAGCACTTCTCAAAGGCCTGTGTCCACAGTAGATCCCACAGTAGCAGTAGAGTGACTGGGCTGGGGACACAGCCAGAACATGAGTGGAGTGGAGTTTCTCGCTTTTTTCCCCAGACCAGAATCTTTTCATAAACATTAAAACAAAAACAAAAACAAAAACAAAAACAAAAAACAAAAACCCAAACCGTCAGAACATTTACTGTGAAAATTCTTATACCTTGATTTTTGCCCTGGTGTCTTCGCCTCCATTTCCACGAAGTCCATGGATCTCATGCCCCCCTCTTTAGCGGCCTCGTCTAACTGATGCCAGACATTTCTGTTCTTCAGGGTCCTTCTGCAGGTGCGCAGATTGCATTCCGGTGACAATACACATTTGGAATGCTTAAGCTCTGTTTTATTGATGCACGAGTGGGTCATCTCCACAGAACTGTGAAGAAACTCCACAACACAGGAGGCTCTTGCCCTTTGTTTTTGTTTTTGTTTTTTTTTTTTTTTCAAAACAGAATTCCTTAGGCTGATTTCCAGACACTTTGAACTTGGGGGCGGGAAGAATAGATGACACTCGGCCAAAATCAGGGCGGAGTCCAGCCAGCCAGCCCTGCAGGACGTGAGTGGTGGAGGGGTGTGGTGGTTTCACTCCATGCCCAAGGTGCCTGAATGGTGAAGTGTGCCTTTAGAGGGCTGATGTGTAAAGGGAGAAAGAATTGAGAGAAGGGACAGCCATTGTGTCTGATTTTCAAGGTTACCTGTAGAGACAGGAGCGCAGCTCCCCGTGGCCTGGAAAAGCAGTTCCTTTCTGATAGCTTTCTAATAAAGAAGAAAGACCTTTTTTTTTTTTAACAATGCCTTGTATTTATCTTACCTCTCTCTCCAGAGAAGTGCAGGAGCTTCTGAGATGTTATCTGTAGGAGCAGCTGATGAGTAGGTAAGGAGACCTCATGGTGAACCAGGCCCTTTGTCCCTAATCCAATCACTTGTCTGCAGGCTGCTGACTTCTTTCAGGTGATTAGCAGGATGGGCCTAAAATCACCACTGGAGTGGGCATTCTGTGTTGCGATGGGATGTCGCCTGCTTCCATCCAGGATCCTTCAGTGACTTTTGCTTATGAGTCCCCTCAGCTGTTTTCTGTGTGTGTGTGTGTGTGTGTGTGTGTGTGTGTGTGGGTGTGTGTGGTGTGTCTCCACGTGTGGAGACCAGGCTAGGAACTCACTATGTAGCCCCAGCTGCTTTGAACTCATGGTCATCCCACTGCCTCAGCCTCCCAAGTGCTAAGATTACAGGAACTAGCTAACATGCTTAGCTATCCAGCTGTCTGGAACTGAGGGGACTTTGTTCAAAGGCAAGTTCTGCACAGACCTCAAGACCCACAGGAAGGTCAGAGCCTGAAGCCATCTCCTCTGTCTGCCTGGCTTTGGAGTCACACAGCTTCCCCAGTGCCCAGGTCTGCAGTGTTTACCTCCTGCCACTCCTTTCCCAGGTCCCTTTTTCTGTAGCACTAGCTAGACTCCAAGTGGCTGGCCTGACACTTGAGTTTCCAGTTTCAGGACAGGTGGTTCTTAAGCTATCCTGTGAAAGGAAGCAGCTCTGACGTCAGCCTGGCCAGTCTTGGCTGTGGGTTGTTAGGGTTCCCTACTTGCTTCCCTTGTCCAAGGTATAGACAGACCTGTGCCTTCCTGTCTCTGCTTCAGTTTCTTCTTGCTTGGAATAACTTTGGCCTTGAGTTCCAGACCACCCTCAGTCTCCTTGCGCCTTTTTCCAAGAGGCGTTTCCAGCTACCACCCTTGCCTGTCTAACCCACTTGGCGCTGCACAATGTTGAACCCTGCTCCCTCCACTGTTTATACCTGTTTGCTCATTTGTGGTCTTCGCTGCCTCTGCAGCTAGCACAAGTGCTGGTGGGGTTGTGTGTACCTTTCTCTCTCGCTCATTTTTCTGTCATGGATGCTCGCTAGCTCAGTGCTTACAGCGTGAAGGAATGCGTGCAGAACAACACATGTCCTCTCACACAGCCTTCACACTCTTTGCCTTTATGCTAATGTTTTATTAGTATTGGGAAAAACATTTCTTCATTTTCATCAGCATTTATGACCCAATAAAGAGGTTTGGGAAAAGATACATTTGCTACTAGACCTCCCACCATGGGGAGATAAAGGCTGGGGTGTAGCCACAGTGTAGTACCCCAATGCCTGTGGTTCAGGAGCCTTTGTTCCTTTATTGTAATGAGTGTTGGAGAATCAGTGTGTGTGCTGGGGGCAACATCCTGTGTGTTTTTATAACAAGATATATATGTAAATATGTGCATCTATTAGTATACGTAGACTAGCTCTATATTACTTAGCTCTATGTTGAAGACCATGAACGTAATAAATTTATGTGAGGATCACTTTACCTTAGGTCTGAAGCCATAACTTCTCATACAGCAAATTGCTTTGTAAGAGTAGATGAGGTGCAGGTGGGGGAGTAGATGGAAAATAGACTCGCTTACGGTAAGCTCACCCTCCCCTCTGCCCTAGGTGACTACGGCCACCTCCTCGTTCATGTTGCTTGCGTGCCAGCTCTCTGGGACGTACTTCTATGCATCTTGCTATTATTCCTCACTGGGAGAGCCTCCTCCTCAGTTTCCTAGTCTCCCATGCTCCTCCTTAGCAACAAGCGGGTGTCTTTGCTGGAGTGTGGCAGCTGTGGAGCTGGCATGGAGGTGTTTGGACACAAACACCTTCTAATCCACTATTAAGTACTCCAGTTTGTGTTCTCACAGCGTTAACCGTAATGAACTCTTCACATACTGATGTCAGCTTAATACGCTGCTTCCCCAGGAAGGGCCCGGCAATTTAGCGTTAATTAATGATGACTTATTGCAAATTATGTTTCCGACTTACTGATGCTCCTGGGTGATACGCACATCTTTCACGTGAAGCCATAATGTTATTGCTTAGCATTCGCACGGCGCTTCACACGTTCCGAACACTTGGTAATTGAGTTAGCTTCATCGTCACCTCCCTCAGGCTGAGCCTGTCATCTGGGCCAGTAGAGGTGTCCCTCATTATAGGTAAACTTGACACTCTGAATTTCAAACTTGCCAAATTGATAGAGTGGAGGAATTTCATTGTCTTGTTCCGGTGTAGTCTAGAGTGGAAGGTGCATGGGGCTTGGGCTTTCCATCAGTTAATCCACACAGGGAGTAGGTTTTGAGGCAGAGTGTGGTAGAGTGGCTCCACTGGGCATTTTAAATAGCCAAGCAACACTTAAGATGTATGTAGGAGAGGAGGGGAGAGAAGGGATAAACTAGTTGGTGAAGGGAACCCTGAGAGAGAAACGTCACAAGGAGGGGCTGAGAAGGTGGCCTGAGGACTTGAGTTTGGGCCCCCCGAAACCCACGTAGAAAGCTGGGTACCGTGGCATAAGCCAGAAATCCTACCACTGGTGAAGTAGGGGACAGAGGGATCCCTGGGGCTTGCTGGCCAGCCAGTCAGGCCAGTTGGTGAATTCCAGATTCAGTGAGGGATCCTGTCTCAAAAAAAAAAATGGGGAGTGATTAAAAAGACTTGATGTTGACCTCTGGCTTCCACACACGTGTACACACATGTGTACCCCCCATACACCCCATACATCCACACATGCAAATATGTACACAAAAGATAAAGCTAAAAACACCAGAAAGGAGAAATAAACCATGAATTTGGACCACATCGTTAATAAATATGAACTAAGGAGTACTTTTTTCTCATCCAACTTCCCATGTAGTGGATATTACAGTTGGTATTACTGGACATGTTTGCACTTTGTCTTATTTTCTTCATTCTTGAGTGAGTGGATAGCCAATCAGCCAGGCCTCAGAGGACAGGAATTATAGATTGGAGAAAGTCTTTGGTCATTTCTCATCTCTCTAACCCCTGTTCTCTGCTTACTATGGTTGCCCTTTTGTGCCGGACACATTACAGAGTCTGAAATATTAAACACATCCATTTGAAACAATATTTTGATTTCTAATACATGATAAGGAGAGGGGAAATGAGATTCCCCTCTGGCTAGAAGAAGGGCAATCTTTACTCTCCTTGGGAGGAAGATAAGCCTACTTGATTTGTGGAGATGATGTCAAAATTAAATTATTTTTCTAGAAACTTATATAAAAATACCCCAACTTGTCCCTCTTGGAGAAAGTACTATTGCCATTTCCCTTTGTCACTATTCTGCAGCAAACTCAGGGACCTTAATTAATCTGCTCTTGATTTTATTGGTTCATTTCTGTCTGGCCTGGTCTTGCTTGCCAACTCCATTTGAAAACACTGAAATTGGCTCCCACAACAGACAACTCAGAATTCATTTCAAGCTCAGATATGAGTAGAGCTCATCTCAGAATCTGTTATTCATTATTCTTCAGCTCTTGTATCAAAACCTTTTGATGGGACCCAAGCAAACTGGAGACATATTCAAATCAGGTTAGCAATTTGCACCTTCACGGAGGGCTTAGCAGGACAGCTTTGTTCTGATGCCTTGACAAAAGTCTATCTGGATCTGTCGGGAAATGTAGCCTTATTCGAATCCATGGCTACATCTCAGGGTCAGGAATGATGCTGAACCAGTTTGTGTCTTAAGCAGGGCTGGGAAGCCTCAAAAGATCAAGTTCACCTGAGAGGGTGGGAGGTGTCCTTGGACTGACCTCGGCTTCCCTGGCCCACTATATTGCAGAAGCTTTAAGATAGAGATAGGCAGGATGGCTAGGGAGGGAAGGCTTGTGGAAGTCCCAGTGACAACTTTGGTGTGTGTCTGAAATTCAAATACTGGCTTTGCTTCTAGATTAACTAGCTTGGGTGACTCCCTTGTCCCCCCCCCCCCCCCCCCCCCCCCATGCCTCAGTTTATTCACTGGGAAAGCTGGCATATTTCTATCTACCCTATAACATTATAATGGTTTGATTAAATGAGATGATTTATTTAAGATTCTTGGCAGGTGATGAGTGCTCAGACCAACCATTTTTCTTTTCTTTCTTTTTTTTTTTTTTTTTTTTTTTGGTTTTTCAAGACAGGGTTTCTCTGTGTAGCTTTGCGCCTTTCCTGGAACTCACTTGGTAGCCCAGGCTGGCTTTGAACTCACAGAGATCCACCTGGCTCTTCCTCCCGAGTGCTGGGATTACAGGCATGCACCACCACTGCCCAGCCAGTTTTCTAATCTTGGTACATAGAGTTAGGATGTGGTGGGGACAGACAGAGGTAGAGAAACACATAGAAAGCAGGACAGCAGAGCTGCAAGAAACTGACACAGGAAAGACTCACCTGTTGACACCTCCATGGGGACAATAGAGCACACACATTCTGTCTCCATATAATCTTCACAGACATGATTTATGGACAGATGAAAGAGGCTCCCATCCAGGCAAGAAGGTGGAAAAATGGGCAGAGAAGTCTTCCAGAGCAGCTGAGAAAGTAAGCATGCCCTATGGTATGGATTTGGGTGCTCTACCCTCAGCAGGTGTTGGGAAGAACACAACAGCTTAAGGCATTTCAAAACAATTGAGGGAGTCTTCTGACAAGTTGCTCAACACTTGGGGCTTCACAGGCTCTGCTTATGGGAGGTTCTGGGCTCCAGAGAGAGGGGGCTTCTTGATGCACATGGAGGGTTCAGGCAGGCAGGATGCAATGCTTGCTTTTAATCTGCATTTTTTTTATTGGTAGAGTTTGCTATTTATCTTCACAATGATTCGAGTTTTGGGGCCTCTTAAGCAGTTCTGTAGATCACATAGTGTTGTCTACTCTCTGTGTCTGTGTCTTCTCTTTGAAATATCTGACCATTATTGGACTTGATGCTTAGCATAGATACGTTTAAATAGGACAGGCCAGATACAGAACCAAGTCTCATGTCCAAGTTGACCTGGAAGTAGGTGATGTCAAGTTGGAGATGCAAGACTTTGTCTCTTTCTTTGCCTCCTCTCAGATCTCTGCTCATTCTGGGGCCTCGAATGGGAGTGGGTCTCACTCCACACATACTCTTTGTTGTGTTTCTTGGTCTGTGTGGTCTTAGTCACTGTTGTGGTTTTTTTTTTTTTGTTGTTGTTGTTGTTGTTTCTTTCTTTGTTTGTTTTTTTTGAGACAGGGTTTCTCTGTGTAGCTTCGTGCCTTTCCTGGAACTCACTTGGTAGCCTAGGCTGGCATCGAACTCATAGAGATCCACCTGGCTCTGCCTCCCGAGTACTGGGATTAAAGGCATGTGCCACCACCACCTGGCTCCCAAGGTAACTCTTTTATAAGAGAAAGCATTTAATTGGAGCTTACTTAGTTTCAGAGGTTTAGTCCATTACTATCATGGTGGGGAGCATGGTGTCATGTAGGTAGATGTGGCACTGGAGAAGTAGCTGAGAGCTCTACATCCAGATCTACAGACAGTGTGAGAGAGAGACAATGGGCTAGGCTTGGACCTTTGAAACCTTGAAGCCCACCCTCAGTGACACACTTCCTCCAACAAGACCACACTTCTTAATCCTTCTCAAGCAGTGCCACCTCCTGATAACTAAGCTTTCAGATATATGAGTCTACAAGGAGCCATTCTTATCCAAACCCCTACAGCCCTGTACCCTAATGTGAATGTCTGAGGGGCCAGGTAGGTGCCTTAGGACAGTGGCTTTAGCAGGTTCACCCATTCTGGTCTGGCTCAGGTTTGCAGCCCATGTCAGTGCCTTATAGAGTTAGAGTTTCCCATCAGCTTCTTCTATACTCATCAAAGGGAACACTTGCTTGCAGCCAGCCTGGAAGATGCAGCCTTGGGTATGACTCCTTCACTGAGAAGACCTGCCCTCAGACACACCACCGGGATGATAAGAACCCCCTCTTTCAGGTAAAAGAAAGGCCTTGTTTTTAATGAAGCCGCTATGAGAAATGCCTTATTCCTGCTACCATTAGAGTCTGGCTTCTTGTTTCCTTCCTAGAACTTTACACATTTAAAACTTAAATTCGAACTATTTTGTCCCTATGTTTCTTGTCTAGTTTAAGCTTCTTGCTCAGCTTAAGGACCTGAAGGGCCAGGTCCATCTTTCTGCCTTTGTGTCCTCAACACCTGGAAGAGGGCCAGGAACACAGCAAGTCTGAATATACAACCAAACGAACAACAATAATATATGGGGACGCTGAGGATGAGCCCAGTTTGTACAATTTGTACAGTTCTGGATTCCATCCCCAGAACCACATAAATTGTGTGTGGTGATCCACACTTGTAATCCCTCACATGGAAGATGGAGGGGACAATTAGAAGTCCAAGGTCTGTCTTAATTATATGGAGCTAGCTATAAGAACATATGAGGGCTCTGGAGAGAGAGAGAGAGAGAGAGAGAGAGAGAGAGAGAGAGAGAGAGAGAGAGACAGAGAGAGAAAGACAGAGAGAGAAAGACAGAGAGAGAAAGACAGAGAGAGACAAAGAGAGAGGTGGGACAGACAGAATCTGGGGGTCAGAGTGGAGCTGGGGGCTCTTGATAAAGACAATGTCCAGGCGTGGTAGGGGAACAAGAACTGAATATGTGTTTTACTCTCATTGTATCATTAATTAACCAGGAATTTTCACCTGCTGTTTTCTTCAAGGAATTTGAGCTTGAAGGGGTGAAGTGACCTTTCTCAGGTCACTAGCTGGAATCTACATTAGTTGTCTGGGTCTAGAAAAATGATTGCCCATCTTACCTGTACACTAAACTCACCTAGGGAGTTTCTAGATCTCAAGATGTGCATCCAGGATTGGCCCAGTTCAGAGCTTAAAGAGGTAACTCAGGCATCAGTAATTTAAAACATTTTCTGGAGAGGGCTGGTGAGATGGGTAAAGGTGCTTTTGGCCAAGCCTGACAACCTGGGTTTGATCCCTGGGATTCACGTGGTAGAAGGAGAGAATTGACTTCTGTAACGTGTCCTCTGGCCTTTACACTTGAGTTGTGGCACACACACAAAATAAATAAATATAAAAACAAATTCTTAGAAGGTGACAGTGGACAGGGGGGCTGAGAGAAACCACTAGATTCCTAGTGGCGATTCCTAGTGTGGGTTTCTGAGTCTCAGTACCAACATCCTCTGGGAACTCAGCATTGACCAACCTCCTGCTCCATCCCTGATCTTGAACCTGAAGACGGAGAGTGGGCCTAGTACATATGTCTCAGCAGCCTCTCAAAGTGAGCTCCCTGGGCTAGCTACAGCAAAGCTACCTGTAATGTCTAGTAGCATGCAGATGCTGGGGTGGATGCTACTCCAAACCTTCTGAATTGTACAGAGGATGGGCAGGGACCATTTAAACAAACCTGGTGGACGGGATTCTGCAATAGCCCCATATATTAAAGAAGCAGTCCTGAAGGGCTGGTTGACACAGCACCCAGTCTTTTCCCCAAAGTACCTTTTCAATCTACAGGACCAGTTCACTGTCACAGCAATGAGAAAAGGGTGAATATGGCCAGCTTTGCCCATAGCATACATGGGGTCTCAGGAGGAACCTCTCCCTGGTATTCTTATCCAGTTCTCTTCCCCTGGACCAGCCTTTCTGCCTGGCATAAACCCTGGAACACCATGCTTTTGATCTCATAGGTCCCTGGATCCTAGATTCACTGTGAAATTATGTGTGGGAACATAAATACTCCTGGGCTGCACACTGACCTCTGCCTTAAGAACACTCATTAAGTCTGAGTGAGGATTAAGTAGTTAACACAGGACAGAAAACCTCCAGAAAGCAGCATGGCCCAGACCAGAGGCTCCGTGAGTGCCTTCAGCTGTCATCATTACAGGGAGGAAGGGAAATGGAGGCATTCCTGGGATGGACTAGAACCTCCTTTTCTAGGAGAAAAGGTTGCCATTAGGCATGGAACCACTGAGGGCAGAGGGAGAAAGGTGTCTAAGTTACTTGGGGGGCCCCCCTTCTGTCCTGAAGAGGGAGGGGTTTTGGTGTGTCCTTGTCTACGCAAAAGAGATAGACTGTCCCATGGACTTGCTGAAGAATCTTATCTGACAGATGGACAGAGATGACCTGCTCAGCTGAGCTGAATCACAAGGAGCCCTGGTGAATCTAGCTCCAGACTTCCCTGAAGCATGGCAGGCAGTGTGGTGCGGCTCAAGATGGCTCTTCAGGACACAGCATAAGGACTCTGGAGGAAGTAATGGCAGTTCAAATGCCCACTGAGGGCTCTATTGCAGTCCCTTTAATAAAGAATGCAGTGAACCACAGGGGCTAAGTTATAGCCCCCAGGCATGCCTGCCATAGACTTCTTGTGGCCCTTGACAGAGCCACCCTCCCCTGGCAGCGCCGAGGCACGTTCTAACTGGCTTATAAGGCAGCACATGTTATCCCTGAGCACAACAGGAGACAGAGGGGAGCAGGCCCCAAGTGCGGGCAGCAATACAAGCTGGATTTGAAGATGATACCGCACACCTCTGTGTGTTCTTCATAAACAGAATGTTCTAGCACATCTGCAGAACTCACTAGTATTGGCTCCTTCTCCCCTCTGCCCCCGACTGAGCACTAATCCAGTAGGCAAGGCCCTGGGAACTGTGATGCACACATCTTGGAGAGGGCAGGTGGGATGCAGAGGACACGATGCTCGGGAAGCAAGGGCTGACTTCCCACATGCCCTTTCCAGTGGGGTTTGCAGAGACTTTGGCTCTCATGAGCCCTGGGAGGGAGCAGTGGTGGTTTTCTCTTCCCACTCTACCCAGTTTTATTGGAAAGTTGAGGTGGCTGGCTGGGTTCTGACGCAACTGATATGGTTAGCTGGATGATCTATTTCCTGTGTGTCAGTCTTGTCTCCCACCCCCCAGCTGGGTGAGACCTCATGGAGGAATATTTGCATGTTGTCTGAAAGAGTCTTGTGTTGCCATCTCCTAACTTGTCTACTTTTATGTTGAGCCGCTGAGTGAGATGTACTGGCCGTACTTTGGGATATGAAAGCAAGTGAGCTAGAGATTGGGAAGCCTTGCTCATCCCAGGACAATTCAGAACAGCTCAGAAGGAGGCCTAGGGGTAAGAGACAAGGTGGGTTCTTTCCCTGTGTTATGCTGGGGTGGGGGGACGTTTCACACACACACACACACACGCACACGCACACGCACACGCACACGCACGCGCGCGCGCGCACGTGCGCTCACACATAGCCCTCTCCCTCTGGTTCTCTCTTAGGGTTCAGAGATCAAGAAGGGAGATTAAGGAGCTGAGAGAAGGGGGTGCAGGAGTGTGCTGGTCTGTATTGCTTGTTTATAGAAAACTAAGTTATTAAAAGGAAGAGCATCAACTGTAACACATCAGAATTTCACACCGACCACCACTTATCTTTAAATAGAGAGTAGGTGGATACTTGGTGGCCCGGGCAGAGACCCCACAGCATGACTGTTATCTTCTTATGTCAGTAACAGAAATCTGATTTTTCTATCAGAACTGCTTCAAAGCCCCCCACCCCACCCCGATTCTCTCATGGCTCATATCTACCTGTCTTTTTGCCTCATAGTCTCTGCCCTCCCCTTTCTCAGAGAAGGGCTCTGCCCAGAGCACCCTGTCTTGGAGCTGATAGGGATGTTTGAGAGTCTTCTTGAGAACAGATTGTCCTCTGCTGTGTGCCTGAGGTCCTTGCTCAGATGCCTTAGGCTGTGAAGCCCAAGGACAGCAAGCCACACATATGCCAAGGACTTGGGGACTAGATTGCATTGTGTTGCCCATGGCAACCAGTTCCAAGGTCAGTTCTGCCTCTGGCTTGGCTACCTGTGTTTGAAAACTACTGGGCTTTCTTTGCCCCCAACTCTTCCCCAGCTTAAGGTGTAATTGGAAAATACAAATAAAAATGTCTTGTTTAAAGTATACAATACAGTACTTTGATTATACATACATACATACATATATACATAATCCCCACCATATACATCATCATATTTAGATACCCTGTGTATGTGTGTGTGTGTGTGTGTGTGTGTGTGTGTGTGTGTATGCATGTGTGTGTTGAAAACAATTAAGATCTATCTTTCTAGAGAATTTCAAGTCCCAGTGCAGCGTGTTAACTGGTGTCACCAGCCTATCCATTAGTCTCCAGAAATTACCTGGCCTGCATAATGAAGGTTTGCACCCTTCCACAAACACCTGGGCTTTCCTTTCCTTCCACCTCTCACTTCATTGCCTTTCACTGTTGCAGATTCCACACATGAATGAGGCCATGCACGTTGTCTTCCTGTGTCTGGCTTATTTTACTTAGCATAATGGCATGTAGTTTTATCCACGTTTTCACAAATAGCAGGATTTCCTTCTATTTTAAAGGGTGAATTGTATGTATTTCCTGCACCATGGTTTGGCTTTTTATTCATCCATTGATGGACATTTGGATTGATTTCATATCTTATCTATTATGAATAGTACTACAATGAACAGACACCAAAATTGGGTCCCAATTTCATTTCCTTTGAATATATATGCCCAGATATTGCATTGCTAGATGTGGGCGATTCTATTTTTGGTTTCGGGGGAATCTCCATGCTGTTTTCCACAGAGGTCGTACTAATTTACATTCCCATCAACAGAGTTTAAGGCATAAACTACTATATGTTACTTGATAGTTTATAGGTTTTGCTCCCTCTACAATGTGAAATATGTTTTTTTCTTTTAGCAATATTCTCTCTGTGTGTTTTTCTTTCTTTCTTTCTTTCTTTCTTTCTTTCTTTCTTTCTTTCTTTCTTCCTTCCTTCCTTCCTCCTTCCCTCCCTCCCTCCCTTCCTCCCTCCCTCCCTCCCTCTCTCTCTCTCTCCCCCCACATACACACACACACACACACACACAGAGAGAGAGAGAGAGAGAGAGAGAGAGAGAGAGAGAGAGAGAGAGAGAGAGAAAGAAGGGCATGTATACCCCATATATCCCACACCTACCATCTTGAGGCTCTGTGTTGTTCTTATAGAAACTTCTGGAGCATTGGCTCTGAATATGAGCCTAAAGGGTTGATTCTGGATCTCCAAGTTGATAAATTAGTGCAGGTAACAACCATGGACACACAATTCACCTGGTGTCAAAGACCCAAGACCTTCTAGTTTATTTTCAGCTTGCTGTGGTCAAGATATGCAATGTTGCTGTGCCTTACCTATTCATTGGATTAAAATATACATCTCATAAGTTTATGGTGAAGATGAGGTGAAATAATAGTGTGGGAATCCTATAAGGATTAAATGATGGGTGAAAATGTCTTGGAGGCCTGGAACACCATTTATCTGTGTCTTGCAAGACACTGCCTGGAATCTACAAAAGAAATGGACTATAAAAACTTGTGGTAAAATATATAGATAACATAAAGCTTACCATAATAAGCTCTTTTAATCGAACAGCTCAGCGGCATTAACTGCATTCACATTGCTGTGTAACCATCCTCAAATCTTGAAAACCTCTTCATACTATAAAACAGAAACTGTGCCCATTAAACAACTCTTCCCTTCTCCCTCCACAGCCTTTGGTGACCATCACTCCATAACATCTCTATGGAGACACCAAGGGCCTCTTGGAAATGGAATCATGCAGCATCTATCTTTCTAGCTTCTTCCACTCTATATGTTCTCCAGGTCCCTCTACTCCATAGCATGGTTAGGGATTTTCTTCCTTTATAAGCCTGGATAATATTTGGAGGGCATTTAAAAAAATGTCCATGTAATATAACCCCCCTAGCCTATGTGAAGAGCCATAGGAAATGACAAAATAGCCCGTGTCAGACACAATCCAGCAATGGTAAGGACATGATCCCTGTGCCCTGGACTGTCTCTAAGTGCTTAGCCTCCTGCAGGACTGCAGCTGAATCAGGTATACAGTTGTGTTAATAAGAGCCTGTGGTCTAGGACAGGGATTTCCAAACAGAAAATCATCCCAAGCAGTGATGAACAAGTTCAGTTTGCTGCTAGAGCTCCAGGAGTGAGAGATCACACAGCTGGGAAGCAACTGGAACACTGGTAAAGGGGAGGTTGGAGAACAGAGCAGGGTGGTCAACAGTTTCCTGGGCAGACTGGGTTTTGTGACAGGGGTCTTTCTGTACATGGTGAGAAGAGCTAAGATATTAATTACAGCAAGCTAATGATCCCCAACATAATTCCTGTCTTCCAATGAGTCCTGGAGACCTGCAGGCAGGGGAGCTACTGCAGATGGCAGCCTTACATAGGCACTTTGGACAGTAGGTTGAATGGGGAAGGCTGGCATTTACCAAGGTGAGTGCATATTTAAGAAGGAACTAGAGGAAGGGTAAACTGTTTTTGCGTCCCTCAAGATTGTTTATGATGCAAATCACATATATCTGGATGTATAATTCTCTCAACTTTGCTCTTAACTTATTAGGTAGTTTTTCATTGTTAATTATAAAGCAAGGAGCTCAGTGTCTTAACAAAAATAAAATAGGTGAAAATTGACCTAACTAGAAATCCAGCTATGCCTTGTAACTCCCATACCACGAACCAAAGCACCACCTGTGGAAGTTACCAGTACTGCAGGTTTTGTGCCAAAGAGCGAAACAAGCTATGGATTTTTGGTGGGCTTTGGAAAGGCCATGCCTTGTGAGTGACAACAACGATCGAAACTACTTGGGGACAATGGTCAAGGCTGGAGGGAAGATTAGAAGCAGAACAGAGTTAGAAGGACAATGGAGCCACAGGAGAGCTGTTCTCTTCGTTTGACTGATGAGAGACAAATACTCCGGTCCTATGAAAAATGGTAGAGATCAATACAAAACAGGTCTTGAAAATCTCTTCAAAGATAAAGATGAGGCAAATCACAGGACAGAATTCTTCCTAGCCAGTAAATATATGGGAAAAATGTTCATTTTTATTAGTGCCCAGAAAATGCCAATTAAATAAAAACAAACATAAAACCCCAGAGCATAATGAGGTACATGTTAGATCTATCAAATTATCAAAAAATAAAAGTTTGCTAATACTACAAATCTCCAAGAGTATAGGAAATGGGTTGGGGCAATAGCTTAGCTGGTAAAGGCTTGCCACACAAGCATGAAGATCTGAGTTTGAGCCCCAAGAGCCACTTAAAAAAAAGTCATCCCAGCACTCAGGAGGCAGAGGCAGGCGGATCTCTGTGAGTTCGAGGCCAGCCTGGTCTACAAAGTGAGTTCCAGGAAAGGCGCAAAGCTACACAGAGAAACCCTGTCTTGAAAAACAAACAAAACAAAAAAAGGACATCAGCCTAAATTGGACTATATCACCCCCTCCAAAGTAAGGATTGCTAAAGTGGGGATTGGGAGGAATTTAAGAGCTTGAGGGTGGGGAGGAGTGAAGGGAAACGTCTTTTGGACATGACATGGCTATTGTAACCATTAAAGTCATGATCTTGTAGCAGCTGAACAAAACTAAGCCCTCCAACATTCCATCACAGATGGGGAGTGGGCACATGAGGCCCCACCCCTACCTGAAAAGCTACAGGCAGTTAATGGCTGCTGAGAGATGGGGAGTAATTTGTCTTCAGGGGTGTAGCTCATGTTCTTCATGTAACTTCCAACTCACATTAATGCAACATAATTAAACCCACTGGTTCATTAAGAAAAAGAGAGACATGAAAGGAAGGGGCTGACTGGTTGGGAGGAAGGAGGGGTTCAGAGGGAGTGGGAGCCGATAAGAGAAGGTAATGGGGCAAATATGTTAAAAATTTGTTAAATACTTCTATGAGATTGCTAAAAAAAATTAAAAATGTCTGGGAGCAGCAGCACATGCCTGTAATCCCAGTACTGGGAGTTAGAGACAGGAGTATTCCTGGCACTTGCTGGCCAGACAGTCTAGTTAAAAATAAGGTAGAAAGTGAGAAAGATGTGCACCACCTGACTTGTGATTTCAGTGCTGTAGAGGCAGAGGCAGGAGGGTCCCTGTGCCTGGCTGAGCAGCCAGCTGAGGCTAATTAGCATGTCTCAAAAAATCAAGGTGGATGGATCCTGAGGAATGACATTCAAGATTGACATCTTGCCTTCACATGCATGTATACATACCTGTGGACACACCTATACATGCATACACCCAGATGAATCTCCCACGATGCACAAAGGTGATGGAATCCTCCTTAACCTAGAAAAAGCTGGGTTGTATTCCTTTCTCAGGTTCTCCCTTAACCTGCTTCTTTCCTGTTTTTTTCCTCAGATCAATGATGAGAGAATCTTGTGCTGGATTGGGGGGAAGGAGAGGTTGATTTCACAGTGGAGGCCACTCACCACACAGAGCAACAGCTGATGCCAGGTACACACAGTCCTCCTTGGAGATGCCTGATAACACTGGGCTAGCAGGTAGTCACAGCCTTCCAATGTGCCTGACCCTTCCTTTGCTGGGGACATGTTTAGGGTGAGCCAGAATTCTTCCCATGTAGGCAGGATAGTGTATTTTTTGCTTTGTGCCTTTGCCAAGACAGCAGTAACCATGTAGATATCTCTTGACCCAGACTGTTAATGGGCAGTATTCCACTTCTTATACCTTGTTTATCTCCTTTAATGCCTGAGATATATTGCATTATATATCTCTTATCGGCTCCCACTCCCTCTGAACCCCTCCTTCCTCCCAACCAGTCAGCCCCTTCCTTTCATGTCTCTCTTTTTCTTAATGAACCAGTGGGTTTCCATTGGGTAGCAATTTCTTCAAATTGAAGCATTCCATCCTAGAGGGAAGCTGGTTAAAATTCAGGACATTCTAAAGGAAGGCTCCTTAAGCTTCAGAAAATAAACAACTCACACACCACAGGAAGTCCCTGAAATTTACTATATTCATAATGTTCCTTCCTCAAAAGGGTTATATAAGTTTGACTCTTGGGTCCTGCTGCTTACAAACTCCACCTGTGAGTTGTCATCCAGCTTAGTGGATTTTTTGTGATGCAGTTGGCTGCTATGGATATTGCTCTATATAAATAAAATGCTGATTGGCTAGTAGCCAGGCAGGAAGTATAGGCGGGACAAGCAGAGAAGAGAATTCTGGGAACAGGAAGTCTGAGGAAGAGAGATGCTGCCAGCCACTGC
This sequence comes from Onychomys torridus, assembly GCF_903995425.1. Classification (NCBI taxonomy): domain Eukaryota; kingdom Metazoa; phylum Chordata; class Mammalia; order Rodentia; family Cricetidae; genus Onychomys; species Onychomys torridus. Next base: position 38,388,202 of record NC_050445.1, on the reverse strand, counting down.
CATGTTAAGATGTTAAGATACTGGTAAGCCATGAGCCACGTGGCAAGGTATAGATTTATAGAAATGGGTTAATTTAAGATAGAACTAGATAACACAAAGCCTGCCATGGCCATACAGTTTGTAAGTAATATAAGTCTCTGTGTTTACTCAGTTGGGTCTGAGTGGCTGTGGGACTGGTGGGTGAGAGAGATTTGTTCTGATTGTGGGCCAGGCAGGACCAGGAAAACTCTAGCTACAGTTGAATTTGACTCAACCATGCTCCTTTAAGTAACCCTCTAAATTCATTAGTTCACCAAGTTGGACTTTGATGGAATAATTACATTATTCTGTTGTAAATTCTCTATCTGTGGTTCACAAGTACTTGTTCACATCTTCCCATTAGTAGTGTCATACAACACATCCAAAGATATGCTGTGGATGTGATTGGATCACACCAGGGTATAGGGAGCTTGGAGTTCACATGAACTGAATATTACACCTTAGTAAGATTTCATTGATTCTGTAGATGGTCACATTCATATTACTGCCTCATATTTTGTGTGTGACCAGTGACAACCTAACTTCTACCCCTGTGCCACAAAAGTCCTTTTCACATATACTGATGTCAAACCAATGTTCCCTCTGCAGACATTCTGCATTTGCATGTTTTTCAGAAGCTGCTGTGGGCTCAGCATATATACTTGTTAAATTTCACCTTGGCTTTGGCCATGTATATGGACTGTTGAGATTCTGAATTTTCATTATGTCATCTCTGGCAAGTGCTCTCTCTACTATGTTGGTGTCATCTGAATAATTGATTGGCAGATATTTTTGAAAGGACAGGGCCAAGGACACAATTCTATATTCAAACAGGAGAAAATTTTATCTTCATTGACACTAATCCATGGAGATCAACACTGTGGTTGCAGCTCTTCCACTGGCCACGATGCTATGGAAGGACATGAAATACAGTGATTGAGACTGAACACTGTAAAGATGTCCAGTATTTCTGGGTGAATTCTTAAGTTGAGGTTCAAGGTAAAATCCCATCAAGTTTCCTTCATACAACCTGATGAGCTGATTCTCAGTTTTCTTTGGAAGAACACAGGAATGTACTGGTTGAGGAAGAAATAACAAGAACTGAGAGAATGAACCTTTTGGAAAACAGAGCTCAAGACTTATTATAAAGCTATAATGATCAGCACTGTTTGGTATTGACACAGGAGAGGCAAAAGATCAAAGGAACAGAAAAGAGATTGCAGAAATAAAACAATAAAGCGGCAAGCACATAGCAATTTGCTCTGGTACAGGGTACATTGTGCATCTTTTGGAACACCGAGGCAATTACAAAGGGACACTGGGCTATGTGGCAGTCTGGAATAGAAACGTGTTCTCTCTAGCTCAGATCTGAACTAACACAGATCCTAGGGTGCTTAAAGACCTAAAGATAAAAAGAAAAGCTTCCGCATACTGGAAGAAAATTCAAGAGAACGTCTTCATGACCTTCGAAGTAGGAAATGTTTTTAAAATAAGATGCCAAAAGCAGGAGCAAAAATGAGAAATTTGATTCATTTGACTCGATTAAAATTACAAATATTCATTTATCAAAATACAAGTGAAAGGTCAAACTTACAGACTTGGAAAAGATGTTTTTTTTTTCAGCTATAAAAGATAAATAATTAGTATTCAGAATCTGATAAAGCCTTTCACAAGCCAACATGAATAATACAAATAATTGATGAGAAGTAAAGAATATTACCAGAGACTTTTACAAAACGAAAGTCAAAATACAGAAGAATGCATTCAAAATCCTCCTGCGATGCTCTGCCTCTGTGAATAGGCAAGTGCACACTAAAGTCATGGTGAGTTTGCTTCTGACCTACTAGATTGACAGATTTTCTAAGTCTGATGATAACAAATGTGGAGAAGGATGTGGAGCATGGGCCAGACCTGACAGCAAGAGAGAGCTAGGAAATGTCAAAGCTTCTATGTGCTTAGACAAAAGTCTCATTGTTAGGTAAAACAGGGAGACAAGCTGTTGGGGAGCTGATGGATGATTCCATGGTGCTTCCATGGAAAGCTTGGAAATGGCTAATAAGGCTGAAATGTGCAGCATATGGATATAGTAATTTCATGCACAGATGTGAATGCTAGAGACATCCCTAGTATGGGCCAGGAATCATTTTCCTGTCACATTGTGACAACAGATAATCAGGAGCAATATGGAAGACCATACACATGGTTCTTCAGCCTGAACCATCAACTTGTCCATGAGTAGGAATATGAACAAAACATTCAGTCCATGTTGACCCTTCTGATGATGGAAGTGTTGGGACCAAATCCACATGGCTAACATGGAGATGTCTCAAAATTATAAGGCTGAGAGAAGATAACAAACTGCAGAAAGAGTCTTAGAGGGAGGTGCCATTTACCTACAGAACAGGTAAATGATGTCCCATATGAAGGATGACAAATTACAGCATATAGGTCAACGCCAACATAACAAATGTCCAGTTTTGTAAATACAATGAAAAATATATAGCTGCACTCTTTGATTGCATGTTATCCATAGCTGCATTTGTGCTGGAGGAGCAGAGCAAGTCATTTGCACTTTAAAACCTATACATTTATTACATAAAATGTTTGCTGGCTCTTGGAATATACATGTTATTTTCAGGCTAATATAACATCCCCTCCTCACAGAGATGGAGGGAGTGAGATTAAGAGAGAAGTCTTTCTTCTTTTTCCTAGGCAAACAGTGTCACAATTATTAGGAACTCAAGATTCTTCCATGCTCTCACCTTTACAGGCATTGTCCATCCTGTGATATAAGATGGCTCTCCAGTTCTCATAACTGCACCTTCTATCTGATGAAAGGATGCTGGTAAAGAAGGTTGCCTAGGGGCTGGGGATTTAGCTCAGTGGTAGAGCGCTTGCCTAGCAAGCACAAGGCCCTGGATTTGGTCCTCAGCTCTGGAAAAAAAAAAAGGTTGCCTAAATCACAAGGCCTGCATGGGTCTGGGCTGAGTCCTCTGCATCCACATTATAGTTGTGCAGCTTGGTGTTTTTGTGGGACTCCTAACAGTGGAACTGGAGTGTCTCTGACTCTTTCTCCTGCTCTTGGGACCCTTTTTCTCCTACCGGGTTGCCTTGTCCAGCCCTGGTATAAGGGCTTGTGCCTAGTCTTATTGCATCTTGTTATGTCATGTTCGGTTGATATCCCTGGGAGGCCTGCTCTTTTCTAAAGGCAAATGGAAGAGCAGTGGATCTGGGGGAGAGGGGAGGTGGGGGAGTGCTAGGAGGAGTGGAGGGAGGGGAAACTGCTGTTGAGATGTACTATATGAGAGAATAATAATAATAAAAAAGACGATTCCCTAAGTCCCTTCACTTACAGCCAGACCAACACAGGGAGCTGGGAAATACAGGAGTTACCTGGGCACATGTGTAATCATTACTAGGTCCGACAGGAAGAGCGGCTCCAGGGGCTGGGGGAGTAGTCAGCAGCTTCTTCAGCAAGTCCAGTTATAAACTATCACCCAGTTAGTGATAAAAGAATGAAGACATGGAAAGAAATGAACACTAAATGACCTTAGACTGGCCAGGGGTCACTTCTAGGCAGAAGGAAATGCAAGCAGGGGGAGGTAAATAAGGTGGAGGTAGGTGTCCTCCAAGACACACACACAGTTGGTTTAGGTCTTAAGTTCTTGGCAACAGAGGCTAGGTTAAACTATCACACATTGCAAACACACACACACACACACACACACACACACACACACACTTACTTATAAGAGTGAAATAATATAAGAAAAATGTCAAAGGTAGAACAGAAAGGACATGGAAGGTTAATACAAAAAGACAACAAGACAGGCTAAGTGAAGTGCCAATAGAAAGCCTGTGTGCTAGTACAGAATCTTATAGGTTAACACAGCTAAAGTTAACACAGTATAGATTTTTCAACAGTCATTTTATTATAGGCGTCTATTCATGTTGGCAATTGGAGCCAATCGGCTCAAGGGTTTTTTTGATCAGGTCAGAGTTACATTGCCCACATACATATCTTGGCTACTTTGGGCTTTGAAATACTGACAGGGATGGGGCTGGAGAGATGTCTCAGTGGTTAAGAGCACTGGCTGCTCTTCCAGAGGATCTGGGTTCAATTCCCAGCACCCACATGGCAGCTCACACCTGTCTGTAACTCCTGTTCCAAGGTTTCTGACACTCTCACACAGACATACAAGCAGACAAAACCCCAATGGACATGAAAGTAATAATAAGGAAACTGTAAAATTTTATTTTTTAAAAAAAGAAATACTGACAAGGAGCAGGGACATCTAGGAGAGGGCCAGATGGCTTCCACAAACATGCATTGCCCTCAGGATACTCATCCAGTCGCCTGGGCAAGACATCGAGCGTCACTCCTTTGTAAACAAGTATTTAGTTTTCAAATTTATGTGTCTTCTATGTGTTATGTCCACTACACCTGTGAAGGTGCCTGCAGAGGCTGCAAGAGGGCATAGGATCTCCCTGAACTGGAATTACAGGTGATTGTGAGCCACCTCATGTGGGTGCTAGGGCCTCTCTAACACTTCTGCTGTATTTGCTGCCTGGTCAGGAGGTTGCTGACGGGAAAGGGGCAGAGCCCCAGATCTTCGAAAGAGAGCCATCAAAACCACGTTAGGCTGCTGGGCAAACATTTGGAGAGCCATCTCCCATTGTTTGGTTATTGGGAATACATTTTCTTTAAGATCCAGCTATTTTTCTCTTGGAAATGTATTCCAAATACCCCCACCCCCACCCAACACACACACACACACACACACACACACACACACAGGTCCACAGTGGTGTCACTGAGGAGGCAGCTCACAGCATCTGAGTTTCGCCAGGCAGGCTGTGATGGGATAGGTTAATTGGAGGCAACCTGGGTCACCGTCCCAGTGGGGTGGGTATTGCATTGTGGCAGATGCTTGCCATGTGGAGTGGTTAGAAACAGAATTAGTTGTACACATAGCAATATGGAAAGGTTTTAACAACCAAGGGCTGACTGAACGAGATGTGTAACACAATATCATTTACAGAATGGAAACGCATGCACACAAAGCCACTGTACTCATTTTCATGAACTCATCTCATTGACAGAATGGACTTTAGATACATTAAAATTCTGGCTTGTGGTAAGGTGAGAGAGTGACGCCATTCCCTCCCATAATGACTCTATGGGGACTCATTTGGACTGCCTCCCAGTTCACTCTGGGTTCTGTGCATTCCTACTGGCTCCTGCCAATCTGACCTCCAGGGCACCAGCCTCCACTCTTCCCCCTTTGCTGGATTCATCACCTTTTGGGTGCTCTGTTCAAATTGGATCTAATCATGCCCATGGCCTGAACTCCACTCCAACACATGGACTTGGCTTTGGCATTTTGCTGGGCTTCTGACCATATCGCTCACCGTCTGCTCTGGCCTTTGTTACTCCCAGCTCACTGCTGACAGTTTTGTGGTGGTTTTGCTCTGCTACCCAGCCATACAGGTCAACTGAGGTGCAGAAGATGAACCTTCTTGAAATTGTGATGCATCAGTGGTGGCCAAATCGAGTCAGCCTTGTTGCCATCTGCTGTGTCTCCAGACCATTTGTCTGCCTGCTACCCTTTCTTCCTTACCTTTTGAGCTCTTTCTTCAGAGGGCACCAACCTCTTCTGTCTTGCCTTTTCCTTTCATCCTGGAACTCTTGACATTTAATAATTCTGCACAGCTTTAGACTTTCAGTTATTATCTTTGCTTATGCTGACATACATAGCCCAGACTGACATCAAACTTGTTATGTAGTCCAGACTCACCTTGAACAGCTGATCCTCTGTTTCCATAGTCAGACTGTTGGGATAGATGTGGGTTACCACACCCAGATTATGCAGTGCTGGGGACCAAACTCAGGGCCTTCCCTTTATGTGTTAGGCAGGTACTCTACTGACTGAGCTGTATCTTCAGCCCTGTGTTGCTATATCTTATTTTAAATTTCCTTTTGCTTCAAAAACAAAGAGCTATAACATCTCCCAAATGTATAAAAATGCTGAGTTATTGGGGAAGGGAGGGTGAATATGGCCTCCTAGGCAACATGTCCAATGCTCCTTGAATCCTGAGCACCATTCTCTATCTACCAGAGTGAGACAGCTTTCAGAAAGTTGGTGACATCTGAGAGGTTACCTGGAGGGAAGATACGAATAGTGAGAAATAGAGGTAAAGCTCTGCCTTGAACTGAGAATCACCTACACAGATCCCAGCTTCTGTGGCTGTTGGCCAGGGCTGTTTCTAGGGTTTCTTGGACACAACCCAGAGGAAGCTTGTGTCAACACACATGTGGGGGTAGGTGAGTGGCCAGGTCTGTGAAGTCTACAAATTCCAGGGCCCACAGAATGCCTTGCCACGTGTTCCTGGCACAAGTGAGGCTTCCAGCCCCTGTGGTCCAGCCAGTTTTATGGGCTCATAGCCACTGCACAGCAGCAATATGTGGGTAGTGGCAAGGACTTGCTTCAGTGTTTTATGACAATCTTCTGGCTGTTCTCTTTAGGGCACAGTGCGGGGATCTAGCTGCTGGGAAATAGTAGTAGCAGACCCACAGAAGTCCGAAATGAGGAAGAATAGACTCTGTGATGACGACTGTGTCGATAGATGTGCGGAGGGTAATTAAGCAGCAGAGTGGAGGTTCGGAGATGCTCTGCCTCGGCTGTGGTGATTACACCGCTTGCCACAATCACTTTGTTGAAGTGTAAATGAGCCTTGACCTTGAGGAAGTGGGCTGAAACTACCTCATCATGAAATGGAAGAGGGCCAATGAGGCAAGGGCAGTGTTATGAGGGTCCATGAGGCCATGACTGTGTTTTCAGCACCCGAGAGTCTGATGAAGGAATCCAGGGTTCATTTGGATGCAAGAAACTGAGGAGGTCTGGTTTGGATGAGCGTGTTATAAATTCTCTAATGTTTTGGGACTTGTTTAAAAAATAGGTGACAATATTAGCATTAAGATGAGTCAGGAACATCTGGGCCCTGTGGTTACTATGGTAAGGCAAGCAGTTAGCAGAGTTGTTTGTGTATAGAGCAGTAACACCATGGTAAGGAAGTGTTAGCATTAGACCAGCATGCCTGCTAACTGGTGAGTTCCCCTTTAAACAGTGGGCTTCTGCAATCTGCTACAGTGTTGGGGGTTCCTTATTGCATTGGCTTGGAGGCAAACTTTGGGACTCAGGGGAACACCAGTATGAACGCTGCAATCACTGGTATTTTCTAAATACTATGAGGTTTCGAGGAATGGGAGTCTCATGGGATCAGGGGAAAGATTTTGGTACTGCTGGGTTTTCACCAGAAAGAGCTCAAGAAGATAAACTGAGATGTGATTTGGTTGGTAGGAGAGAAGAGAGAAATTGGGGTGTGGAGGGGTGGATGCTAACAAGTTGTATTGAAGAGTTAGATGAATGTGATGACTGAGTTCAGATTGTCTGGTGAGACAGTGTCTCCCTATGTAGCCCAGGCTGGCCTTAATCTCTTGTTCCTCCTGCCTCTGCCTCCCAAGTGCTAGCATTGTGGACCTATACCACCATACCCAGGCTAGTTCACATCTTGACTTTAACACTTCAATGTGTGAACATGGGCAAATAGCTCAAATGACCTAAGTTCTAACTTTCTTGTTATTGTAAGAATAAACGATCCAGCCCACCCACGACGTCCGGCATCCAGTGGATAGGATGTGGAAGTGTTAAAGAAGTTTACAATTTTAGCAACCCCTATTCTCACTCTCCCATTATATATCTTAATAAACTAGAATATTTGTTTCTTCAAGATTGTCTGTGTATGTGCCCACACACACTCAGAGGCCAGAAGACGGCATTGGATCCCTTGGAACTGGAGTTGCAAGTGGTTGTAAGCTGGCCAACATGGGTGCTGGGAACCGAACTCTGATCCTCTGCAAGAGCAGCAAGCTCTCTTAACTGTTGAGCCATCCCTCCAGCCCCAGATATCTGGTCATTTAAAAATCTGGTTGGACTCTTAGATGCCTAAACCTTGGACCTCAACAAGGAAGGACAATAGTGGTGTGTAACAACTGGCTGAGAGTGATATGGTGAGAAAAATCATGTGACTAAATCAGCCAGCTGCTTGCTCCTGAAAGGTTGTGGGAGTTCAAAAGGCTGAGGGTCTGGGTGCGTGTGGCCAGTGGCTGTGGAGCGTAAGCCTCAGTGCACAGCAGTCTCTATTGCTGGTGACATCTCTGCTTTGTCACATTTCCCAATTTGCCATGCAGTTTGGAGAGACCCTGAAGGAGAGACATGTTTGAGGCAGGGACAATGAAACCCAGGTGGGAGTGGAGATGATCACTAGGAAGAAAGAGACCGGCAGTGAAAAGCTGGGCCAGGCCACAGAAGAGTGCAGAGTCCTGGATGTAATGAGGTTATGCTTGCATTCACCCTAAAACTGTCCACTTGGTAGCAGAAGGCTGCTTAGTAAATATAAGATGCTTATACAACAGTAAATAAAAATATAAGAGATGTTTCCTTTAGCATCTAAGAAACCACATTCTTAGCAGTAGGGTGAGGGAGGGGAGATGTTTATTTACCTTCTGACTGGAGAGAGGCTGCTCCTAGCAGCAGTCTGGGATGGGTGGCACCAAAGCAGAAAGGATCCTAAAAGGGGTGATAATGAAGTGGCAGGAGAGGGGCCAGGCAGTGCAGAGCTGTCTGTCTCAAGCACTAAAAGGACAGAGCTGTGGGCACGCTGGGAAACAAGGCATGCTGGGAAACAGGCATGCTTGTCCGCTCCATCTCTCCTGCAGTTCCAAGTGTCTAAGAGTAGGCTGGGCTTCTGCAATCTGCTACAGTGTTGGGGGTTCCTTATTGCACTGGCTTGGAGGCAAACTTCGGGAACACCAGTATGAACGCTGCAATCACTGGTATTTTCTAAATATTATGAGATTTTGAGGAATGGGAGTCTCGTGGGATCAGGGGAAAGATTAAGGAACATCTGTGTTTGCTAATTATCTGGAAGTTAAGGTCCCGCTGCCCACAGAGTGGGAGACAGGGGCCCCATCTCCCTGATGCTTGTATTTTTGAGGGGCGGCTGAACATTCCTGAGTGGAAAACAGAGTGGGGGAAGGTCTATACCTGCACAGAGCTGAGAGGCTGTTTGAGTCCGCTAAATTGTTTGCCAGAGGCAGAAGTCTGGGTCTAAGGCAGGAAGGAGGCTGTCAGAGGTTGAGGGAAGCTGAGGGGAACCTGAAGTCCCTCTGGGTCCCTTGCTGTTTGAGGTTATGACACTGTAACACCTTTACAGCACTTCCCTTTGGGCGTGCCTTTTCTCTGCCTGCTTTCTGGAGACAGTCCATCCTGGAAGTCTCCTTTCCACTTCTCCCCACTCACACAGATCTTTCTCAGTAGATGTGAAGCCTACCTGTGACTTGCCTGCCTGGTGACCATTTGCCACTTTCTGTCCTCAGTCCCTGACCTTCTTGATGACTGCTTCCGAATCCCAAACCCTACCTCAGGCAGTGGTCCCTTCCCCTCTGGCCTATCCAGAGCTTTTGGCGTCAGCACGCTTTACTAAACATTTATTGCAGAGGTAAGAGCTTGCTGCCCCTTACGGGTGCTTGGCTGCCAGGGCTGATGGCTGTAGAAGGCAGTTTGTATGCTAATTCTGCTGATTGCCAGCTTCTTGAGGATTCTACTTCAGCCATACTATCTGCCCTAGGGGAAAGATTCCTCCCTCTTCCCCCAGCCACTACCCATCTGCCCTCTACTCCCCTTCCCCTCTAGCCCCCAGCCTCTCTAGGCCCCCAGCCAGCTTTCCCATAGAGACCTATAAAATTTTATTTGACTCATTATATCCCAGGCAATGCCTTATTCATTTTGGGAATAGTCCAGATTCAAATGTGTTGTCTGTGTCAAAGAGTCTGATTTCTGGTCGTAATATTGGGGAGAAATGTCAAGAAGGTTAGTGAGGCCAGCTCAGAGTTCTATATACTACTTTTCTGTTTTAGGAAGAGGCACATCGATGCTGATGCTCCTAGGGCTCCTCAGTGCTCCCCTCCGGAGAACTAACAGGCTTGGTGTTCTTAATGGGGATGGGCCCGACCATAGTAAACAAGTCTCAAACCTAAGGATCAGCGCCTCTTTTGCAGGAGTCGATTAATATAGCCTTGCTGGCTAGGATCAGAGACTCTTATACAAATGTTGATTAGTACAGCCTTGCTGGTTGACCCAACCCCATGTACATGACCTTGGTACGCATTACCATCCTATAAGGAGATGAGAAAAAAAAAATTGATGCTTTGACTACAGTTCCTGAGGTTGAGATTTAATTGGTCTGAAGGAGTGCGGCTCAAGCATTGGGGTATTTATAAAAGAGAAAAATACACAGTCAAGTGTGGTGGTATTGTGTTCCCCAAAATATTGTGCATGCTAATAAACTTATCTGGGTTCACAGAACAGAACAGCCACAATATTAAACATAGAGGATGGGCAGTGGTAGTACATGCCTTTAATCCTAGCATCCCAGAGGTAGAACTCTGGATCTCTGTGTGTTCAAGGATACAGCCAAGCATGGTGATTCATGCCTTTAATCCCAGAAAGCGAGTTTTTAATCGCAGGGAGTGATGGCAGAAAGAGAAAGATATATAAGGTGTGAAGACCAGAAACTAGAAGCATTTGGTGGTTAAGCTCTTAGGCTTTGAGTAGCAGTTCAGCTGAGATCCATTCTGGTTGATGACTTGGAGGCTTCCAGTCTGAGGAAACAGGATCAGCTGAGGAACTGGCAAGGTGAGGTAGCTGTGGCTTATTCTGCTTCTCTGATCTTCCAGCATTCACCCAATAACTGGCCTCAGGTTTGATTTTATTAATAAGACCATTTAAGATTCCTGCTACAGTCAAGGCCTAAGCCATTGCCCACACCAGTATACAACAGAATGAACCCTAAAGAGGGTGCTCATTGATTAGGTGAAGTGGGAAACACTATAGTGATATTTTATTTGTACTGAAATGTGATTTTATTTGTATATTAATAAAGTTGCCTTGGGGTCAGAACATGCCATAGCAGAAGCTGGGTGGTGGTGGTGCACGCCTTTAATCCCAGCACTTGGGAGGCAGAGCTAGGCAGGATCTCTGTGTGTTCAAGGATACAGCCAGCATGGCGACACATGTCTTTAATCTCAATACCAACCATAGAAGACCTGGAGGTCTGTATAGACAGGCAGTGACGAGGAGGTCATGTGGTTGGGTTTACAACCAATGAGAAAGCAGAACAGAAAGTCTATAAAAAAGAAAAAACACACAGAAGTAGGTCTCTTGCAGAGAGGAAAGACAGAGCAGCAGTGAAGGGTAAGGTTTTCAGCTCTCAGCTATTGCTCTGACCCCTTGGCTTTTAACTCTGCAATTGGCTCTGTGTTTACAAGAGGTTATTTAACAAGACGGTTACGTCTACAGAACACAAGCCAGTCTCCTGCCCCGTTTCCATTCTTCCCCTGTGTGCTCTTGTAATCCAGGCAGGAGTGGTGCTGTATCCTAGAGCGCCCGGTCCTTCCCACACAGGACTTGGTTCGTGCTTCAGTTCTTCTGCTTGGAACTACATGACAGAGAGCAAATGACTTCATCTTTGTAAACCTCAATGTCATCATCCTTAAAATGGGAGTAATAAGCACCTCCAAAGACTCACAAGGATTAAAGTACATGAAGGAGCCAGTCAAGTGTGCTTACAGTGATTAAAGCGCTCATTGAAAGGAAGTTGTTATTACCATCAAAATAAAACCTGGTGCCGTGTGTTCAGAGGGCCTGGTGCTCCACCCTTGCTGATGAGCTGGTAATATTGCTGACAATGAACACACTATTTGCTGAACACGATGTTAAAGGCTTTGCATATATTATCAGAGGCACCCAGAGGTTAAATATCATGTCCAAGGCCCTCAGCTAATCAACGGCATAGCCCAGGCTGAAATAGGTCAGGTTGACTCTGGGGCTTGCCCCAATGGTCTTACTCTATAGCACCAAGTGGACCAGAATAGCTGGATGTGGTCACAGCTGGCTTTCCTGGGTGCTGCTGGCTGAGACCTTGAAGAAAGGATAGGTTTAAGGGGACTGGAAAGATGGCTCAGCAGTTAAGGGTACTCGTTGCTCTCCCAAAGGACCCCGGTTCAAATCCCAGCACCCACATGGCAGCTAACAACTGTCTGTAACTCTAAGATCTGACCTGCAGGCAAAACACCAATGCACATAAAATAAAAAGTAAATAAATTAAAAAAAAAAAGGATGGGTTTACATGAATGTGATCCTGCACGGAGGATCTTGAAAAGGGAAGATAACTTGGTGAAGGTGACATTGCTATAAACTGCTCTCTGCTTTCCAGATGCCTCTGGCTAGTCTCTCTCTCCTATCTACAATAAAACCTCCCCCTTCACTATACCATGAAGCAGTCATGTTATCAGTTTATACAATATCCTTGTGAGCTACTGGTTTGGTTACAGACTTCATAGCTATCAGGGTCCCAAGGATGCTTCAGGTCGCCTTAATTGGACATGGCTGTTTCCCAATGTGGGTGCCTTTGCTGGGATGTTTGTAATGATACTGGCTCACCCATGTCATGCCACCTTCATGTGGGAAATGACCTAGTATACAGTGATGTTGTTTTTTAAGACAAAATCTTATTGTATAGCCCAGGATGATCTTGAGTTCACTATGTATAAACTTACGATCTTCCTGCCTCAGCCCCATGAGTGTGTGAAAATGGCATTTTAAATGCTCCATAATCAGTAGTGAAGGAGGCAGTGACGTTTGGCTGAGGCTCTCTATGATGGCTCACTTTGGGGCATTTTGAATGCTCATCCCCTCTACAGTGACCTAAGAGACAGTTCTCCTCACATCTCACTGTGTTTATACTGAACTCTCTTAAACTAGTCTATATGCACCATAAAATTCTTCTTGTAAGTAGATATATTGCTTGTACTTGCTCCCAAATGTAGTGCCAGACATGTGAACAGATAGAAGCCCCACAAAGCTCTGCAGAAGGTAGACAAATGAGATTTTTTTGTGGGAAAGGTCCATGCTGCCCACACTCTCTGAATTGCTTCATGCTTTTTTTTGTTTGCGGGGCTTTGGCCAATTTATGTTGCTTAGACATGTTTTGTTCTCCCAGATCCAGGGTAGGATATTGGGAAGGTTCTCCCTGCAGGAGCCCAGCTCTACCCTCTCATCCTTCTCCTTGTCTTTTATCCATCTTCAGAAGGAGATGATGGGAGAGGATGATACAGACGGAAGAGGAGCCTCTACTGAGCTCACACCTGCTGTGGCATCAGTAAGGCCCACAGTAGATCAGAGGATGCACTGTCCCTCTCAATTCTGAGATACTTCCCTATCAGCGTCCAGTAATCGGCTTGACCCTTCTATCTTCGAGCAGCTGGAATACCCTTCCTCAACAATTTTCTCTGGTGTCATGACAAGCAGCAGGGGCTCCCTAGCCCCCTATCAGAGCCTGTGGCTGTGTGGCCAGACTCTTGCCTGGTGTTCCTGTATATGATTTCTCGCCTGGTGTACTTGTCTGTTGATTTTGTTGTCACTGGCTTCCTAGCTCTTTGTCCCTCCCCTGAGTACCAAGGACCAAACTTCGCCTAAGGCTCTCCTGCGGAGGGAACAAAGGAAGAATCAGATGCTTCTATGGAGCCCTGGGATGCATCTGACCCTGTCAGAAGCACATTTGTCACAGCTGGAAAGATCTCTCAGTGGCTGACAGCACTGGTTGCTTGCTCTTTAGGAGAACTTGGGTTTGATTCCCAGCACCTGTACTGCAGCTCACAGCTGTTTGTATCTCCAGTTCCAGGGGCTCTAACACCATCTTCTGGCCTCCCTGGGCACTATGCATGCAGACAAAACACCCACATATATAAAATAATGAAATAAAATAAATTTTAAGAGAAACACTTGTCTATTATGACATCATCTTGAAAACCTGGAAGTATGTATCTCTTCTAATAGGTAAGGAAACTGAGGTTGAGAGAGAGAGAGAGAAAGAGAGAGAGAGAGAGAGAGAGAGAGAGAGAGAGAGAGAGAGAGATCAAAACTTGCCCAAGGCAAGTAGCCATTCTTAGTAGAGTCTGTTCCTAATAATTCTGCTGCATCTTCACAAGAGTTCAGGATGTGCAACCTGAACTTAGAATGTGTGTCCTTGCACAGATAGCATTCCTTTCCTGGCTTCAGTGAGGGGGTTGGAGTGTGTCTTAGGATAGTATAAACTTCATTCCCTCTGCAGCTTCATGACTTCTCCTCTCTGAGGATAAGGAAAGCTCTTTCTGGATCTTTGAGGAATTCCTGTTTCCTCCACACATTACCTGGTCTCTGGAGCACAGGAAACGCCCTTACTGTGCTTAGCAGCTGTCCTGCCGTGTGCTACCCCCCCCCCCCCCTCACTCAGTGGCTGCTTAGTGTTGTACCTCACGAGGTCCGGAGGAAAATGCAGCATGTGGGTGGGATTTGAAAAGTTCCCTAAGCTCTTTTGGGAGGAAAGGGCAAGCTTCTGACCAAGGCCAGGCTCTCATTCCTCCTCAGTCTTGTGTCAACACCCTCTGGTTTTTGTTTGTTTGTGAATGGTCTCACTGTGTAGCTCTAGCTGGTCTGAAGCACACTATGTAGACCAGACTGCCCTCACACTACCTCTGTCAGCCTCTCAGTGCTGGGATTAAAATTGTGCACCCCCCCCCCCAGCCCCTCTGTCTTCTTTTTAAATGCTTTTCAATGCTCAAAAGATTTCTGCTGTCCTGTTTTAGGTCACTTCATAAAGCAGAACACATTCTTGACTTCTGCTCTCTCCATCTCTTCAGGGGCTGGACTACTCTTGACAAGCTGTAGTACTCTGACCAAATTCAGGCTGCCATCTTGTTTTATAAATAAAGCATTTTTTTGGAGCCCAAATTTGTTGCAGCCCTGAAGTATCCATTCATTTTTATATTTGTCAATACAGTATGGCTCATGAAGGCTAAAATCTTTACTATCTGGCCCTCTTCAGGAGGAATTTGCCTACCCTGACCTGGATCATTAGAGCCAGCTCTCAGACAATCTTGCACCCACTTGACTGTTTTCTATTCTGTAGAAGTCTGGCCACTCAGAACATGCAGATTGACATGATACTTTATGACCAATGAGGGTCTGGGGCCTACCAGCCCTTCTGTTCATCAGCTTCCAGGGACCTACCCTTTTAGGTGGCATTAACAAGTATTTAACAAGAGAAGCCAGCTCCCTTCTTTCCATTTTCCAAGATGTCTAGATGTGAGTTGGTGATCCCGAGCATCCTTGATCTGTCACTAAAATGCCTGGGGCTGTCTGTTGGTTACTTTTCTTGTTTCTGTGGCTAAATACCCAGCAAAAGCAACTTAAGGATGAAAATGTAGTCAGACTTTCTTTGGACCACCAGCCCCCAAATGATGACATGGAGACTTGTTATTATTGATGAAAGTTTGGCCTTAGCTTAGGCTTGTTCCCAACTACCTCTTATAACTTAAATTAACCCATTTCTATTCATTTATGTTCTGACACATAGCTCTTTACTTCTCCTCCATCCTGTACATCCAACTCCCTCCATGCCTTGCTGGCTTAATGCCATGCACCTCAGATTCTTCCTGAGTTCCTATCTGTGCCTGGAAGTTCCATGTATTCCCTCCTGTCTAGCTATTGGCCACTCAGCTCTTTATTAAACCAATCAGAAAGTGCCTTAGGCAGAGACACATCTTCACAGTGTACAAAACGATCATCACACAACAAGGAAAGGTTTATCTTGGCTAACACTTGGAGGGTATAATCCATTATGGCAGAGAAGGAAAATTGGCAAGCATGTGAGGCCCTGGTTACGTTGCACCACAGTCGGGAGGCAGTGAAAGAGATGGATGCTGGTACTCAGCTCACTTTCTCCTATTTATTTAGTCCTGAACCCCAGTCCAGAGGGGGTGCCATCAAACATTTAGGATGGGTCTTTTCTCCTCAGCTAAATCTTTCTGGAAATACTCCAATACATACTCAGAGGTGTGTCTCCATGGTGATTCTAGACTCAGTCAAGTTGACACTAAGATTAAACACCACAGCCTGTTTTCCCCGACAGTTTCTCTCAGGCTGGTGTATTTTATTCTTTCTTCCCAAGAAAGCTCACAGTCGCCTTTTCAAAAACTAGTGTTTAAATGTTACCTCTTCAAAAGACCCTCAGGGATTCACCTCCTGTAACATGTTATGTCTCTTTGTTTGCTATGGACTGACCAGGACCAAGGCAGAAGGGAGAAGCTAGTGGGATTCCTAGGACTTGGATGCATAAAGTCCTCCAGGACTGAACGAAGAATTAGCTAAATTTGAAAATGCTAGTTGTAGCCTAGCAATGAATCAATGAATGAGAATAAATAAGAATAAATAACTGAGAATAAATGAGAAGGAGAACTGGGCCCAGTAATGCAGATGTGTGTGTGTGTGTGTGTGTGTGTGTGTGTGTGTGTGTGTGTGTATGTGTGTGTGTGTGTGTGTGTGTGTGTGTGTGTGTATGTGTGTGTGTGTGTGTGTGTGTGTGTGTGTGTGTGTGTGTATCATCTAGCCCATTCTCACTCCTTTCCTCTTACTGATAGGCTGGAGGAACCAGTCTTCTTTCTCCCCACTGATGGACCTTTCATGTTGTCCCTTTAACCTCCCCATTGCCCATCCCAGGACATCACCACAGCATCTACTGTCTGTCCACTTGCTAGCTCCTTCTCCTTAGCCCTTGACTTGGAGCCTCACACACTAAACAACCTCAACAGCACACCTACTTCCCTACTTTTCTCAAGCCCGTCTTCTAACTATTCACCCCTCTCCCCTCCTGACCCAGACTCCTTCAGAGAAGTGGCTCTCTTGTCACTCCTACAGCATCTGGGGGCTTCTAGTCCAGGTCCAAGTCTTGGAATATTTGTGCGACACGCTGGGCTTTCTTGGCCTAGTGAAGAGCTCAGGTTTTGGAACCGAAGGCCAGGTTTCAAATCACCGATTCACTCTATGCTTTCCTTTGGTAATATGCAAAGTGAGGGTAGTGACATAGTAATTACTTTGCAGGGTGAGTGTATCAGGAAAAGAACATCATGTGTGTCAGTCTTAGTGTGTGTCCTGTAACTGAATAGAAGAGCATACAAATCCAACTAACTGTTATAGAGACTTGGAATTTTTGAGCAAGATATTAAGAAAAGATTTTAATAAAATGCTCTAATGAAAGTCTCTTTCTTTCCTAAAATGTTGGTGGTTTTAAACTCTGTAGATTCGCACTTAAGGTAATAATATAAAACAAAAATAACCACACTAGACTAGACTTTCCAAAGGGACAATGTGCCAAGCTTACAGGCTTCTTCATTAGACCCCAAGAATGGGCTACTGACACACCTCAGTTATAATCAGATTAAAGGATTTGCACGGTTTTCCTCACTGTATATAAAATGATGTTTGCATATCCCTATCATTCTGCCATTGTCTCATTTGTTTTATACTACCTATAAAAATCAAATTCAAGGTATATCTGACTACCTCTGGATCTTCATGGTAAAGATGGATTATGTCTAGTATAGTCTCAGTAGGGACCCTATTAATCTTTAGATCTTGCTTAACTGCTGTCTTAACTTTACTGCTTCTCTATTATGGACCCATCCTCAAATGATCCAGCTGCAACCTAATTCTATCTATTGGACTCTCTTGATCATCCTCCAAGGCTTGAAAGTCAGAAAGAACAGAGACTCTAACCCTCCCTATTCCCCATTTAAGTCAGAAATGGCCAGACAGGCTCCATACCATACTCCTAAATGATTTTAATGTCTCAACTCTTGAGGGAGAAATGTTTGGTATCACTTTAACAGTCTTAGAGAACATTTGACCTAATCTATCCACAGGTTCTTGGTCCTAACAACAGTGCCAGGCATGAGCTTTATCTTGTGGAGCAGGGCCTTAAATCAAACTAGAAAGTCATTGATTATTCCCATAATATTTCACCAATGGGCGTATTTTGCCAGACAAGTCATTATTATAGCCTTGTCTTAGTTACTATTCTATTACCATGACAAAAGCAACTTTTAGAAGAACAAATTTAATTGGAGGCTTGCTTACGTTTCAGAGTGTTAGTCCATGATCATGGTGAAAAGTGAAAAGGCAAGCAGGCATAGTGCTGGAGCAGTAGCTGAGAGCTTACATCCTGATTAATCACAGGCAGCAGGCATACACACACACACAGAGAGGGTGGGGGGAAGGCTGGGCCTGGGTCTGGCATAGGCTTTTGAAACATCAAAGCCAACCCTAGTGACACACCTCCTCCACAATGCCTTACCTCTTCCAACAAGGCCACATTTCCTAATCCTTCCCAAACAGTTTCACTAACTGAGGACAAAACATTCAAACATACACACCTATGGGGGCCATTTCCATGTAAACCACTACAAGCTTTCAGGGTTTACATCTGGATAAAAGCTGTATATATATATAATTTTTTTTTCTCCAGTCACATACATAGTGAGTGCTGTAAAAGCTAACAAGTAGGGATGAAGCTTCTAGGTCAACAATAACTTGATTCTCCGTTTCGATAGCTCAGGTATAGGGTGTTTTCAACATAGGGTCAAATCATGAAGTTCTGGAAGTAACCAAGAGCAATGGAACTAGCCTGTACTGTTTGTAGGCCTATGGGACCTCACTGACTAACAACTTCCAAAGAGGTAATTCCTGGACTTGAGCTTTTTATTTGATAGCCTATAGTATGTAAGAGGGACATTGTCCTCTCATTATAGGCTAAGCCCACTTAAACTCTTTATATGTGTATATGTATGTATTTGAGGAAACTTCCATAGTAGTAGGTTCTTGGAAAGGTCTTCAGGGTTATCCCTCCTCATATTCCCTCTTCTATCTTGTCTATCTCCCATCCCACTTAATTATTTTTGCTCTGTTATTCCCCATTCCTCCTATATGAAGATGTGGTACATTTACACAGTGGAATATTATTTAGCTGGAAAGAAGAGTGAAATGATGAAATTTGTAGGTAAAGTAGATGGAGCTGGATGTACTCATTCTGAGTAAGGTAACCCAGACTCAGAAAAACAAATATCACATATTTTCTCTCATATATGGATGCCAGCTTTGAGTCTTTATATATGTGTGTTTAAATTGGAACACCCATAGAGACCAGGGAACTAGTAAGAGACCATGGAGTGGGGAGGGGCTGATGGGAGAGGAGATGGAAGACAGGAGGTATAATGTGGATAATATTTTTAACAAACAAATTTAAATTAATCAGTTTTTCAAAGAATTAAGTCTTGGAGCTGTTGAGATGGTTAAAGGTTCATCTCACCAATGACCTAAGTTCAACTCCTGTACTCACATGTCTTCTGTTTTAAAGTTTTAATTACATTATGGACTAAAGGCAATTTGGCTTTAACTTAACAGTTCTGATTTCAGTGACTCCTAATATGCCAATTTGATATCATTTAAACAATATAAAAGTATGACTATGTAGATGTAAATATGTACAGCCATATTTAGAGATAGATTTCTAAAAATTCCAAAATGTCTAGTGATGACTCAATAGAAAACACAGTGGTGAGTTGGCAAAATGTCCAATGATGACTCAGGAAAACACTCAATGATGATTCAGCAAAATACTACAGTGACTCGGCAGGATGCCTGACAAGTGGGCCAAAAAATCCCAGTGACAACCCAGCAAAACACCCAGCAAAAATGTCTAGTAATCACTCAGCGGCAGTAGCAGCCACTAGCGACACAGTAAAATACTCTTTGTTGACCAGCAAAAATGCTCAATGGTGACTCAGCAAAAGTATACAGCAAGGACTGGGCACAAGTACCCTGTACTCACCAAAATAATTGCCAGGTTGATGACTTGATAGAACACTCAGTGATGATTCTAGGAAAAAATGCCAAAAACCATAATGATAGCTCTGCAAAAATTCCCAGGAATGGCTGTAAAAAGTCAATGCTGACCCAGCAAAATATATCCAACAACAGCAGCCAACAGACAACTTAGGAAATGCTCAGTGATGACTCAGCACAGTACCTAGCAATGACTCAGCACAACACCTTGCAGTTAGGGTTGGGGTTAGAGTTGGGTGTGACTGGAGTTAGGGTTGGAGGGTTAGGATTGGAGTTTAGGGTTAGGCAAAGCCCACACTCTATGGTTTGGGTTAGTAACATCAGCAATGGCGATTAACACATAGCGATACTTCATAGCTTACTTCAGTGCCCAGCCAGGCTTCTAAAGGACTCTGTTCTGGGGACTGGCCAACTCCCTCTGTCCTACACCAGAGAAAACTGAAACAGGTCAAGGGATTTCTCTTTGTCTCTGCAGGTGCACATCTCACCAGGAGACCGCACTTCGGCACCATCGTGGCGGAAGGATACTTGGTGCTTGCTACAGAGCACGCTCAGGATCCCTCCACGGCCGGGTCCTGCTCCGGGAGGAGGTGAGTTGTACCAGACAGGAACACAGGCTGTCATTGTCACACACGGCTATGATTGCTGCTGACATGGACACTCAGAGCCCAGGCTCCCAGGCCAGGTGGGGACTCCTCCCACTTATAAATTACAGCTGGAAATCTGTCTCAGCTCCGCTCAGCTGCGCACTGGGTGTGCGCCAGGAACCCCGTCTTTCACGGACAGGTTTTAAGACTGGGCTTTGGCTAGAATGGCTGGGATCAGGGTGGATCCCCTGTGGTCTCAGACGGGGAGACAGCAGGAAGATCTCATTAACACTTTTCCACAAAGGGGAAAAATAATATTTCAGCTTGTTCCCTTTGTGTCTTCAAGCGGTGATAAGGTACCACCAAAGTGCCAGTCGGAGCTGCGTTCAAATGAAGGATTATTCTGATAAGATGGAGGGGGGAGATTCTCTGGAAGGCAGAGGCTTGGGGAAGGGGAGGCAGGCTGGTTTAAGGTTATTAAACAGGAAATGCCTGGCCACAGCGGATCAAGGGGAAATTACACATTCTGTCACATTTGCTTATTGAATCCCAGTTCCATTGAAGCACGAACGGGGGCAAATAACTCCTACCCCCATCAACTTCCTTGTAGCTCTTATTAGATTTCACAACCTTTCAATATTAAAATGCTACTGCCGGTGGCAAAATTCCTTGTCAGTTTTTAATATCAGTAAGGGATTGTGGTATTAGGTTTAAGGGAGCTGGAGGGGGGAGGGGAGGGAGGGAGGCAGACAGTGTGTAGATTCCTTGGTCCCCAAGGCTTCAAAGGCCTTTGCTCCCTAGAGCCCCTGGCAGGCCCCTGTGGCTTCTGCTGTCACAGAGAGCAGGTGACATTCTTAGGCAGAGGGCCATGCTGAGATTCACTGAGTCACTGTCACCCATACTAAAGCTTATCTCACAGGAACCTCTGTCTCACCAAAACCCTGTGGACAGAATCCTTCTTGCTCGGAACCTCTGTCCTGCAGATAAGTAGGGAGGGAAGTTGGTCAGCTTTCTATTGCCATAACAAAGTACCTGAGATCATCAATTTATGAAGAGAAAAGGTTTGTTTTGGCTCACTCTTCCGGAGGCTCCCATTCACAATCTTGCTTTGACAGAGACATCGTGGCAGGAACATGTTGGGGTAAAACTGATCTTCTGCCTACCAAGGAACAAAGAGACTTAAAAAATAAAAGGGACCGAGTTCCCACCATCCTTTCTGAGGCATGTCTCAGTGACCTAAAGATCTCTCACTTGGTCCCTCCTTAGAGTTCCCACCATCTTGCAATAGTGTCCTTGTGGGAATCAGGCTATTAACACAATAGCAGGGGACCACTGACTTGTCCAGACTGGAGCCAGTGGCTCTTTCCCACTAGATTGCCTGTTGGCAACTTGCTGCCACAAAGCCTACCCCCACCGCCTTTTCTCTCCCTTGGAGTGACCACTGTCCCTTCTCTAAACACAGGTAGCATTCTATCACCCTCTTTGTGAGCTTAGCCATTTGAGAATTTTGGAGTAGTAGGATGCTAAAATCCAAGCTATTTTCAGACAACAGTCTAGGAAAGAGGAGAGGCACTTCTGGGTAGAAGGCTTCCCAGCTGTAGGTGAGGACACTGGAGGGGCAGGTGCTGTCCTGAACCACTGACCTCCTACTACCTCACAGTAATTAGGCAGACCCTCCCTATTGCATTGCTGCCCACCAGACCCAAGAGTGTTCGAAAGCCTAGGAGCCCTAAGCATTCCTGTTCCCCACAGTTGGCAGGATCTTGACTGCCTTCCCCCTTGGGTATCATCGGATTATCCCCAGAAGTACGTGGTTCTGGCAGTTTCTGTTCTATCCATTTTTGTGGGAAATACTGTACAGCGCAATGTTGGTTTCACCTGGACAGCTAGGACAAAGCTAAGAGGGCTTCATTAACAGTTGGGCATTATATAAGGACATCTGAGCACATCTGTAGTCCATTTTTGGGTTCTTCAAGGGGGAGAGGGAGACAAGGGAATTCAAGATGAACCCAAATAGATGATGGAGCCAGCAAGGTGTTCAGTAGGTGAAGAAGGTGTTTGCCACTAACTTTGGCAACCTGAGTTCAGCCTCTGGGACTCACATGGTGGAAGGAAAGATCTTACTCCCTCAAGTTGTCCTCTGACCTCCATCAGTACACTGGACACACATAGGTAGGTGCATACGCATACTAAGTAAATATATAAATAAATGTAATAAAGGTTTTAAAACCAAGAGTGGGTGATGATGCACAGATACCCATGGAAAGCCCAGAGGACCGGAGTCTGGAGATCCTGGTTTTAGCTCTGTCTCTGTGAATACTTTGTTACTACTGTTTTGTTGGTGTGTGTGTTTGTGCATGCTCATGTACATGGTTGTACATATGTGTGCATGCATGTGTGCACAGCATGTGGAGGCCAGAGGACAATCTTGAGTGTCCTTCCTTGGGGCCATCACCATGTTTCTTTGGTTGCTGCTGTTTTGTGTGTGCGTGTGTATGTGCATGTGTGTGTGTGTGTGTGTGTGTGTGTATCTGTGTGCATGTGTGCACATGTATCTGTGCACATGTGTGTATATCTGTGTGCACATGTGTGTGTCTGTGTGCACGTGTGTGTGTGTGTGTGTGTGTGTGTGTGTGTGTGTGTGTGTGTGTGTTTGATACAGGGTCTCTCACTATTCTGGACCTTGCCAAGTAGGCTAGACTGGCTGGTTATCAATCCTCAGGGATGTGTTTGTGTCTTCCTCCCAGTTCTGGGATTACAAGTGTAATTTTTTTTTTAAAAAGTGGATCCTGGGGAGCAAACACAGATCCTTGTGCTTGTATAACAAGCCAGCAAGCACCTTACACACCGTGCTGTCTCTCCAGCCCCTGTGTTATTTTATTTTTGTTTACTTATCTTGCCCTTTTCATGAATCAGTGAGGCCCAGTGAGGCTTATCTTCTCTCAGGATGCTCTGACAGACAAGATGACATTGTTTCCTAAGAATGGTCTCAAACCTGTTCATGCTAAAGTTGGTATTGGGATAAAACTGACCTGATTTGGAGAGGGTTCTCACAGGTGAGCCATCCAGGTGACATGTCTATCTTGAGCATCTGAACAAATGAGGTTGAAGACGGGAGAGACTTGGCTGGTCTGTCTGCTAATGTTATAGATCACCTGACTTTTCTGAACACTGCCTCTCTCTGCCAGCTCTACCCCTGGGGAGGTCTCTAGGGGCTCCCCAACTCCTCTCAGGGAAATACACACACAGCACGTCAATCATACTGTTCTTTCCACCTCAGGCAAAGCTGCAGTCTCCACCTGCAGAGCAATCATTCCATGCTCATTCAGTCTGAAGTCAGGACTGGCGAGAGCAGCAGCTGAAGGGGGGATGCCCCGGCATGAGGGGTTGTGAAGCTCCTTGTCTTATCCCTGAGAAGGAGAGCCATTCCTGTGGACATTATTTGCTTTGACCTTGTCATTGCATGCCAGCCAGTAGCGGCTCACCCATTAGTTCAAATAGATGGAAATAATTTGCTCTAGCTTACTTCTTGATACATAACGTTAGCTTCAATGTCACCCAAAAGACTGCTCCTGAGCCAGACAGTTTCTCACTGGACAGACTGCTCACGTCAGAGTGAGGCTGTGTGAAGGGAGGAGCAGAGCTTGCTCCCATGGGTCTATCGTTGAGAAGTCTTGTATGGACTGTGCGTCTACAGCATTGCCTCTCAGGACAGGGGCTGAGAAGTCGCAGGTGACTTCTACAATATTGTTGATATGTGTGGACTTGATGAACCATGAGTGGTGTACTCCTCTGCTGGGTCACTCCTGCCTTCTTTGTGTCCCTAGAGCCTGCCTGTGTCTGGCCTCTGCTCAGCTATACTGGCAGGGTAAATAAATGAAACCCTGCTGTTAGCCCTGGAAAATGGAGTCCCCATCGAGAATGAAGGGTCCTGGCTTGACAGCTTAGCTACTCTCTCCCAACAGCAGCCTGAAAAATCTGTTCTCATTAGCAGGAGGACCTAGAGGGAGGAGATGGGAGCCAGTGGGGTGTGCCATGAACCTGACAGCATCCCCTGTGCCCTACCTTTCAGTTTGCTTCTGGGCAGTCTGTGTTTGCAAAGTAGTGTGGCTCTTTGGGGTCCAAGATAAATCAGATTCTGAATCTCAGTGTCTTTGGAGTGTGTCTGTTCAGCATCCTGCCCAGGAAGTCTGTCTCCTTCTCAATCATGTATTCAAATATCTAGATTGGCACATGGCCCCAAATTGGCACATGCTTTATGCTGTGAGGAATGGAAGACCTGCTGGAGAGTTGGCCAGCTTTAGTGGCCAGTTGTCCTTGTTCTGAGTGCTCTGTGAGAGTCACTGCTGGTAGATGAAGCTGCAGGCAACATTTGACTTTTGGTCATCAGACCAAAGGACATATATGTCAGGTGGAGCAGATGGACTTGGCATTGCACGTGTGTCTGTCTTAACTGTTGCTACTGACTCAACCTTCAGGCAAAACAGGGATGCCTCTCATTAGAACTCTCTCCAGTTCCGGCACCCAGCTCCTAGGCATGTCCCTTCTCACCAGCAGACAATCAAAGCCCATCTGCTATGATTCTCAGAAGGCCCCATGATCACCCCAGTGCCCATTCACAATCTGCGTGCCAGCTGCCAAGTTGAGGAGTGCTTACTTTTTCTTCTTGTTTGCAGATTGTCTGTCTGAAGTTGCATACCACTGGAACGAGAAAACGTTTCTGTGCTGGGAAGCCTCCTAAGAGTGGTTTTGACAGAGATGATGAAGGGACACAAGAACCATTAAGATTAAGAGCCATATGGATGGAAGGACAGGGGGTCCCAGGTGGGGCCTCCTCAAGCAGTCTACTGGAGTGTGAGATTTTAGACGTGTGTTAACTGTGCCATTACTGTTACCAAAGCATGAGGAACCTCAGTCCTGCACTTCTCCATGGAAGATTTCTGCTAACTGAAAAGACATGCCTGAGTCTGTTCTCTTGGGGCCACAGATGTCCATGTGTTCTCTGATTGGCGGGCACAACAGCTGCTGGTCAGGTGAAGTAATGGGGATGGGGATGGTAAGCAAGCCCTGATGGGTCCCAGGAAGAGAATCTAGGCCTATGGCTTCCTGCTGATTTTGCATAATCCCTGCCCTGGGCCAGGGAAAGCAACAAAACAGGATGTACACAAAACACTTCACCAAAGGTTTTGCTTTGGAAACAGTTTTGTGCTCCATCATTTATAGAAAGATTTTTTTTTTTTTTTTTTTTTTTGGTTATTACTGAAAGGGCATAGGCAGCTTGTTCTTGCTAGGACATTCAAGGGTTACAGAATCAGGAAGAAGGGTCCTCAGGAATGGCCTGGTCTGCTCTGGCCTTATGCTGTGCTCTGTGGCCAGGTTTGGATAGGGCTCCTGTCTTCATGTGTCTGTATGGAGTTGGTACACTTGCACCCACCTGAGTAAAATAATCTATTCCTATGAAGACTAAGTGAGATTCTGTTTGAAAGTATGTTTTCTGTAAGATTTCCCTCATGGGGAACTCTTGGTAAAATGGTGGGTCTCATTATTGCTTTCTCACTAGTACAAATTTCATCAAGTTCTTATCTCTCTACTTTGTGTGAAATTAGGATAGCGATATCTGCCACAGAGTTGTTTGTACGAAATGGAGTGAAATAGAATGTGAAGTGAAATAACTGGTACAAAACACAATGATCCAAACGTCAGTTTTCTCTGTGTGCGTCGTGCAGTTTACCAAAGGCACTGGAGGGGTTGGGGATGGAACTGAGCGGGTAGGGTGCTTAGCTAGCATGCCCAAAGCTGGGAGTTTGATTGACAGCACCACGCAAACCAGGCATGGTTGGTGCATGCCCGTCTTCCCAGGGCTCAGGTTATGGAGGCAGGAGGATTAGATGAAGGTCTCATTCTCAGCTGGCCAGTCAGTAAGTCAGTTTGAGGTCAGCCTGCGATATATGAGAACTCCTCTCTCTCTCTCTCTCTCTCTCTCTCTCTCTCTCTCTCTCTCTCTCTCTCATTTTTGGAATGAAATGGGTATGTGCATTGATCAGGCCTTCTACAAATTCTCCTACCAATACATAACTGTTAATAAAACTATTTTTGCTTAATTCTGAGATGAAACAAGAGCAACAATAGAGAAGACTATGAAGAGAAATAAAAATGTCTGCCTCCAAATTAAGTCCTTTTCATCCCATCCTTCCGGCCGTTAATTACCACTTCACCCTCATCACACTCTTCCCACTTCTCTCGGAGGAGCACACTTAACTTTCTTTTGGTGCTCAAGTGTCAAAACCGCCCTCAGCCTGCTGTACAGTTTTTCAGGCAATCACTTAGAGCTCTTCTCCTGCTGGCCCATCTAATAATCCTTCTTAGGATTTATTGGAGGCAAAGCGTTAAGCATTTCATCATTTTTCTAATTAGTTCTAGAGGATAATAACAGCTCTTTTTACCAAAAGAACTAGGCCCCCCCCCCTTTTTTTTTCCAGGAAAAAAGTCTCCAGCTTTTTCAATTCCTCTGTCTTCTTCCTTTCTAGTTAACTCTCTGGTGTGACCTGGTGCTGGGCATCAGAGTGGTTCTTGAATACTTCCTACCAGACACACTTTAAATCTTGTTTTACCAGACCCCTATGCGGCAGCTGTTAACGTCCCCTTTGAAAGGGGAGGATCCTAAGGCGCAAGGGGTTTGAGTACTTTCTCAAGGTCCTTGCAGAGTGACATTCAAAGGTGAGCAGGTTGCTCAGCACCCGTTCCAAGCCACTGGCTAACAGTGCCACACAAGCACAGGCAAAATACGCTACAAACAGTTACTGGGGTGGGCAATACAAAGTACATGGTGGACCCAAGAGCTGGGAAATGACGGAAGACCCCTCGCCCTCATCCTGCCTCCTGAGCATCAAGTGAATCGGGAACTGCTTGGGTTGGAACCCGGGCTCTGAAGTTTACAGTCTCCATACTCTAGTCTCCTTTCCCTTGGTTGTTCCTGATTTTACTGCGCAGAGAGAGAGAGAGAGAGAGAGAGAGAGAGAGAGAGAGAGAGAGAGAGATCTAAGGAGAAGTCCTTCAGCTTATGACAAACTGTCCAGTAGCCACTCTTCCTTTGACAACGACTTTTATGTTAATGAAGATTATAGAAGATTGAGGTTCTGCACCAAGTAAAAGAATATTTGATTGGATTTTTTTTTTTTGTTTTGTTTTAGAACCTGGTGAACAGAACCAACTGTTTTCTTCAGAATAATCTACATGTAAGTAGAAGATGGACTGATTTCAAGTTGTAATTCCATGCACATCAAGTCTAGCTGGCTCAAGCCAATGGATGGAGTTTCGGAGGGATACTGAAGGATCTCACAAAACCAATGAAGATTTAAGAGCCAAAGGAGGGGAGAGACTGGGCTGCATCTGGAGACCCCAGAGAAGGAAGACCAGGGGGAGGTGGCTGAGGTAGGCTGTCCCTGTTGGAAGGACACAGAATCTAGAAGTTGCTTTGTAGTTTTCCTTGGCTATGGGGACTTTTCCATGCTTGCAGTCATTTCCTGCTTGATGGTGGGCAAACCTCCTGACATTTTTGTTTCTTAATTTCATTGTTATACAGAAGCATAATAAAGCTCACCCCCCTGTCTTAGAAAGTGATTTGGAGATGACATCTGGA
Source organism: Onychomys torridus (assembly GCF_903995425.1). NCBI lineage: Eukaryota > Metazoa > Chordata > Mammalia > Rodentia > Cricetidae > Onychomys > Onychomys torridus. The sequence continues at coordinate 38,360,120 of NC_050445.1, read as the reverse complement.
AGTTAGGAGTGCTGGGAATTTTGAACTTGTGTTGGCTCAGGGAAACTGGGCCACACTAGCATGTGTAAGTGTGTATGTTGTTCTTAGAACATCCCTGTGTAGACAGGACAGTTAGCTGCCCCCAAATGCTGTCACTGCAGTTTGTAAACAGAGGTGACTCTGCCTGCTGCTAACTTTGCTCTGAAGCACAGGCCTTTCTGAGCCAGACTGCAGCCACCATAACTTAACAGGCTCCACCTAATCGATAATTCGGAAATCTAAAGGCCATTCAGTGGCTAAAGGCTTTTTATTTAGCCTTTGTGCTTGGGTACTAATGTTATCCCCGTGGCATCTAAATGGCAGCACTATTTATGGATTGGAAGTCATTCTGACAGTGTGGCTCCCGGCTATCCATCCAGGAGACTGAAACTCACAGGACGAACAGGGATATTTTGTGTTTGCTGATGCTATGGATTCTACCTAATTTTTCTGTAGCAGCAGCCACAAAGGGCAGTAGAGAAAGAACTCCATTGTTTGAAGACAGATCAGGCCATCAGCTCTGTGTTTGAGTTCTAACTACTCTGGTCTAAGTCCCTGCAAAAACAATGTGGTGTTATGTATTGGTGTTTCTCCACCCTTTTGAGGCTTAGGATTCTTTTAATTGAAAAATAATAGGACCATGGGTATGGGATTAATTGAATGATCACCAGTTGAATATATATATCCTATATTTACTATAAGGTGCAGTATATTTAGGAATTTCCAATGAATTTGTGTTGAATTCATTAAAATGACATATTTGTAAAATAGTGTACACAATTTTGGTGTATGTTTTTTCTTCAGTTTAAAGGCTGCACACATACCTGGCTGTTAATGATAATGTCATACCTACTATTCGGAGTGTTCACCATGTCCCAGGCACTGTTCTAAGTGCTCTCTCTCCTCTCTCTCTCTCTCTCTCTCTCTCTCTCTCTCTCTCTCTCTCTCTGTGCATGTGTATGTGGTATGTGAATGTATGTGTACATGATTGTGTGCATGGGTACATGTCACAGCACGCATGTAGAGCTCAGAGGACAATATTCTGGTATTAATTCTCCTTTTTCCACCTTGTTTGAGATGGAGTCTCTTTGCTGCATGATAAGCCAGGCCAGCTAGCCCGTGAGTTCCTGGGGACTCTCCTGCCTCTGCTTGCTATCTCCCTTTAGGAGTGAGCTGGGATTACAGACACTTGCATGCCGTTTGGCTTTTATGTGGATTCTGGGGATCTGTGTGACAAGCACTTTACCCCTATCTCCCCAGCCTCAGCCAAAGCATTTTAAGGCATCATTTATGGATCCTCTCAGCCAGTAGGTGAGACACACACCTCCACAACCCTATTTTATAGAGGAAGAACGGGAGGGTCACCACTGTTATGGGACTTGCTGGAAGGTGATGTAACAAAAACTGGTCCTGGAGGTGTCTCACAGCACTGTCCATCACTGGCATCTACAGCACCAGCTGTGATCTGTGATCACACCAGGCCTTCCAGTGTGACAGTGGTGTAGGAAAGGAACATGTGCTCTGCATGGTGTGAAGTTGTCCTCCTGTGTAAAGTTGTCCTCCTGTGTAAAGTTGTCCTCCTGTGTGAAGCTGTCCTCCTGTGTAAAGTTGTCCTCCCTGGTGTGAAGCTGTCCTCCCCAGTGTGAAGTTGTCCTCCCTGGTGTGAAGCTGTCCTCCCCAGTGTGAAGCTGTCCTCCCCAGTGTGAAGTTGTCCTCCCCAGTGTGAAGTTGTCCTCCCTGGTGTGAAGTTGTTCTCCCTGGTGTGAAGTTGTCCTCCCTGGTGTAAAGTTGTCCTCCCTGGTATGAAGCTGTCCTCCCCAGTGTGAAGTTATCCTCTCCAGTGTGAAGTTGTCCTCCCTGGTGTGAAGTTGTCCTCCCCAGTGTGAAGTTGTTCTCCCTGGTGTGAGGTTGTGCTCCTTGGTGTGAAGTTTTCGTCCCTGGTGTGAAGTTGTCCTCCTGTGTAAAGTTGTCTTCCCTGGTGTGAAGCTGTCCTCCCCAGTGTGAAGTTGTCCTCCCTGGTGTGAAGTTGTCCTCCCTAATGTGAAATTGTCCTCCCCGGTGTGAAGTTGTCCTCTCCAGTGTGAAGTTGTCTTCCTTGGTGTGAAATTGTTCTCCTGTGTGAAGTTGTCCTCCCTGGTGTGAAGTTGTCCTCCCTGGTGTGAAGTTGTCCCTCCCTGGTGTGAAATTGTCCTTCCTGGTGTGAAATAGTCCTCCCTAGTGTGAAGTTGTCCTCTCTGGTGTGAAGTTGTCCTCCCTAGTGTGAAATTGTCCTCCCTGGTGTGAAGTTGTCCTCTCCAGTGTGAAGTTGTCCTCCTTGGTGTGAAATTGTTCTCCTGTGTGAAGTTGTCCTTCCTGGTGTGAAGTTGTCCCTCCCCGGTGTGAAATTGTCCTCCCTGATGTGAAGTTGTCCTCCTTGGTGTGAAGTTGTCCTCCTTGGTGTGAAGTTGTCCTCTCCAGTGTGAAGTTGTCCTCCTTGGTGTGAAATTGTTCTCCTGTGTGAAGTTGTCCTCCCTGGTGTGAAGTTGTCCTCACTAGTGTGAGCATCACCAGCCTTCCTGACCATGTACCCTCTTCTGCTGCCTCTTCTCCCATGTCCCACCATGATGGCTTCCTTTGGCTTGTATGTGTAGGATGGGGCTCAGGAAAGAAGGAGAATCCTGGGTGCAGTCAGGTGAGAAGGCATGGGGGTGAGGGAATGTCGGATTGGATGAACATTTTTCTATGACTGCTATTTCCCACCATTGCTCTCTCTCAAGGATATTCGGTATTGACTATTGAGTAATAGTCAATGGAGAGACACACTTTCTGAGAGGCTAGGCAAACTCCTTACTGCTCCAATGGCCAACCTTCCCTGGAAAAACCTGGTTTGGAGATTATGAGTTAGGCCAAGGTGTTTTCCGTTTTTTGTTTGTTTGTTAGGCTGTTTTCTTTTCCCCCTATTGCTTGAACCTACATTATAGGAACCTTGTCAGAAAATTTGGTGTCTTGTTAAAAACATAGGCAAGCAAGCAAGCAACATCCCAGGAATCGAGAATGATGAGGCTGTCTTTGTATGTAGAAGTCTAATGTAAGGAATCGAGAATGATGAGGCTGTCTTTGTATGTAGAAGTCTAATGTGATTGATCCTTCACCCCAGCAAAGGCATTGTTATTTCTTTTGGGAAATTATACCACGTGCCATTTAAAAATTATGTATTTATTGTCACTCTGTGTTGGCTCTAGACATAGTATCTGCCTCTTCCCTGACTATGAATGTGTCATTAGGTCCAAGGGGGCTCTGGGGACAGAGTCTGTCTCTGTCCCCACCTTGGATTATCAGTAGGGTCAGGAATGTGGTTGTGACTGCAAGCAAGGTTAATCCATGGACTGAGAGAGAGGAGGTCATCCTTGCTCTGGAGTGTCTGCAGGAAAGGAATAGATTTTCAGAGCCATCTGAAGCTTCTATCCACCCACAGGAATAGCAAGTGTAGTAGGGAAGACATTCATGTCAACCTGCAGAGGCTAGTAGCCTTTTGACTCTCTGTGAAGAGGAGCTGACAGCCTTCCACATTCCAAAGTTAGTTTTAGCACAGCCAATGTAGAACTAGGCCCAGAGGTTTGAAAAATACTTCACAGGGGCACCATTCAGGCTAGAAGCCGAAAGGTTCTGTCCTTGACTTTTGACCTCTTCCTAGGACCAGGAACCAAGTAGCATTTCCCCCAAAAATGATGGCAAACTTCCACAGAACTCAGAGTTATTGAATGAAAAGGATTCACAGTGGAGGTGATTATAAGTGAGATTGGAGGTGTGCACAGGTAGTGACTTCCTAAGGTTATTAGTAGCTTTTTAGGGATAGCTAGTGTATCCCTTTGCTATTTGGCTAAATATAGCATCTGGTAAAACACCACAGGGACTTGAGATAACAGGATTGTGGTCAGAGACCATTTCCAAGTGACCTTGAACTAACCATTCACTGGGCCTCTATGACTTTCAGCTTTTTTCTTTGTAAATTGAGAAACTAATTTCCATTTTATGGTGGATTGTTGTGACAATTAGATAAGAGAGTGGGTGTCATGGCACATTACTGGCGTGTTTAGCTTTCATAGGATGCTAAGAAGGTGACATGAGACAATATGTGTAGAAGCCATTTGGTTATAGGAAGCCTGGACCAGTGTATGTGGCTGAGCAGACTCATGACCTTGGCCATCAGAAGACAGACTGTTGCCTCTCACAGCCTGCTGGGAGCTCTAGAGTGAGTTGTGTTGAACTTTTGAGAATTTGATTGGTCAGATCTTGGCTGAGGTGTACAGACCCAGGGTGGGGCTTCCTTCCTGATGTTCCTCTGTCTCTCTTCATGTCCTAGGTGGGAATATCTGTAACTTTGGTTTCTCCTTGCTCATCACTCAAAGTCAAGAGATATGACTCAGTTGCATGAGTATGTCTAAATATTTCACTGGCAGATCAAATTGAAGTGATAGGAAGAGGCATTAAAGAGAGGGAAAGAAAAAGGGGAGAGAGAGAAAAAGAGAGAGACAGAGGGAGGAGAGAGAGAGAGAGAGATTCCAGACTTCAGACTGACAACCAGTCTCTGGGATATTTGGGTTTGGTTCAGTTCAGAAGGAGAACAGGGATTTAAAAAATGCTGGACTAGAAGTCCTTACTCTAACAACCAGAGCCATGATCTTGGAGCAATGGAGGGTGGGTAGAGACGAGAGCTGCTGCTCATAGCTCCAGCCATTGCCTAGCATGTAGAGCCCCTGAGTTGTCTCCAGTTTCTAGAATCACCTGGACCTTGACTGAGATTGCATTGTGAGATGATATCAGAAGGCAGGAAGACAGAGAGGGAAGCCCAACAGAGCAACTGCCTTTTATTTTACACACTCGATGGAAGGCAAGGCTAGGCTTGCCAGTAAGATGGTGGCTGTCATGCTCCTATTGATGGAGACCCAGTCAGGGCACTCTGAGGACAAACTATGATGCCTCCTAATGAGCAAAGAGTCAGGGGCATTTAATATTCTTAGCATGTCAGTCATTGTTTTCTACAATTCTCTTTGACCACTAGACACTTAGGGGTACTCCCTGATATGGAAAGATTTCCTTCATGTGGTTTTCATCTCACTTTAAGCAAAATGCCAAGTCCACTTTTAAGCAACGTTAAGGAAGTGAAAAATTCTGCAGTTGTGTGTGTGCCTATATGTGTAGGTGTGTTTTAATACACTCAAGCTACTGAGCACACAATCTTGTTTGCTTCTACACATGTGAGTACCACAGTCCCATAATTAGAGTGGATGCTAATGCTCCATGATTGGAAAATGTCACCCTGCGTGACTAATTTGCCAGCAGGGCTTAATTGAAGTTCAGCATCATCTGAGGCTCCTGTAAAATCTTCCTTCTGAAGTGTGTGGGCAGGCGGTGGTGGTGGCAGTGTGGTGGCTGGGAGCCCAGGCTGTGTTGAGAGGATGGCGATTTATTGCCCCTCATTTCTCAGGAGTGCTAAAGGGTTGGGTGGAGCATCAGCTGTGGTTGAAATGTGGTTGGCCATAAAAGAAAAGTCTGGGGCTGGATTAACCCATGTGGCAGGTGGTACTCAATAAATGACTGGGCTTTCTCCAAGGAGGACTTTTTTTTTTTTTTTTTTTTTTTTTTGGAGTAAGGGAACCTTTGTGTGGAGGCAAGCATCAAGGGCAAATCCTGGGTAGTTTGTCCCCTTGGCCCTTCTCCTGGGTTGTGGAATCCTTGAAGTCAGGAAGCAGGAACTCTGGCTAGGAGGCAATTGGAAACTTCAGAGATATTGTAGGGGCTTAGGGGATGCAAAGGAGTAGTAATGTTTTTCGTATAGATAGTGGAGGAGTCCTTGCCCAGCCCGAAGCAGCTGGAGGGCACTCTGATTCTGTAAGGGACTTAATGTATGTGGCAGTGTAGAGGATGACGCCCAGGAAAGAAGAAATGACAATGTCTTGTTACTATGACCAAGGTTCAAAGGAACATGGCAAACTGTAGCTGACCAGATGGCCACAGAGCTAGAAAACGTGACACACAGGTTGAGTATCCAAACTGCTTAGGTAAGAAGGGGATTTTTAAAATATTTACATATATATAATGAAATAGTTTGGCAATGGAATCCAGGTCTACACATGAAGTTCACTTATGTTTTATGTATAATGCATATGTTATTTTTATTATTCATATACATTTACATGTATTATTTATATACATTTAATAATATATACAATATATATTATTTATATACTACATATATATGAAATCTGAAAGTAATTGTATAAAATGCTTTCAGCGCACTTGTGTTTCTGCTATGATCCATCACGTGAAGTCAGGTGTAGAATTTTCTACCTGTGACATCATATTAACACTCAAAATGTTTTAGATTGGGGAGATGGCTCAGTAGGCAAAGTGCTTGCTGTGCAAGCATGACCTGAGCTCATATAAAAGACTGGGCAAGGCAGCACGTACCTGTAATCCTGGGGCTGGGAGGTGAAGACAAGAGGATCTTGGGAGGCTGACTGGCAGCAAGCCTGGCCAATGAGGGAGCTCCAGTTTCAGTGGGAGAGACCCTGCCTCAAAAATGAGGTGAAGAGCAAGAAAGGAAGATGCTCTCCAGCCTCCTTGTGTGCATGCACAGGCATACTTGTCTGCATATACACATACAGACACACACAGAGAGACGCACATATGAATAATACAAAGATTCAGATTTCATAGCATTTTCATTTTCAGATTAGGTATAAACAAGCTGCAGAAGATATGCTGACACTGTTTAACATGGAGAAACATACTGGGCAGGAAAGCACCTTTTAACCCTGGGTGGAAAGGGAGGGTATGTTCAGAGAGGCTGAACTTGTGGGGCTGCTGGCTGAAGCACAGTGTGTTTACAATCCGAGATGGGCTTTAGGATACAGTGTTAACTCTTTTTCCTCCCATAGCCTATGAAAAGAACAGGGTGAGTTTCTACCAAGACCAGATGGATCAGTTAGCTTTTCTGTTGCTGTGACGAACATCCAAGACAACAACATGCGTGGAGGAGGAGTTGCCTTTGGCTAATGGTTTTAGTTTCAGTCCATAGTCACTTGCTGGTCACTTCCTGGTGGCCCGGAAGTAGAGAGGGTGTGTGTGGGGGGGGGGGGGGGAAGAGGAGGAGGAGGAGGAGGCAGCCATGGTGGGCAGGGCTGCAGTCCTGCTATGTCAGGCTTTTCAAGGGCAAGTTCTCTGTGACCGTTCTCCAGCTTGGCCCCACCAGCAGCTCCCAGGAATGCCATCTGCTGGGAGAATTTATCATTCCAACACATGAGCATTTGTGGGATCCTTAACATATAAACGGTAACATCAGGTTTAGGGAGGGCTTCCTTCCAACAGAGCCCTTGTGAAATACTCAGAGCATGCTTTGGGATCTCCAGGTGTCTCAGATGGTTTAGACTGTCCCCAAGCTGGGGAATAAACGGACACTCATGAGGATGAGGGGCAGGACAAGCCGTGGACAAACAGTCTTTGGAAACAGACCAATCTCTTGTCTCAAGATGAAAAAAAAAAAAAAAAAAAAACCAACAAAATGCTTTTGTACTGAGGGATGACTCAACAAGCAGGTAATATGCTGGCTGTGTAAGTGTGAGGACCAGAGTTCGGATCCCCAGGACCCATGTGAAAGCTGTGAAGGCATGCAAACCTAGCATGCCCAAGGCAGACACAGCAGACAAGCTAAAGGGTTAGCTTCAGATCTAGGGCAAGAGGCTCTGTCTGCCTCAACATGTAAGGTGAATGATGGAAAGAGACCCACTGTCAATCTCAGGTCTCTTTGTGTGCACACACATGTAATCCATCCATCCATACTCACACACACACACACACACACACACACACACACACACACACACACACACACACACACACACACACACACACACACCAAACAAAGCTTCTAGCTGAAGAAATAGAGCAAAAACAAACTAATCTCATCTTGAACTTTCCAGACTCAGAGAAAAGAATTCCATTTGTTCTCCTTGTTTCTATAGCCTCTTTACCCTCAAGGAGTGTGTGTATGTACGTGTGTGTGTGTGTGTGTGTGTGTGTGTGTGTGTGTGTGTATGTGTGTGTATGTATGTGTGTGGTGTGTTTATGTGTGGGCATGTATGTGTTTGTGTATATGTGTGTATTGTGTTTATGTATGGGCATGTGTGTATATGTGTTTGTGTGTACGTGTGTGTGTGCGCGCGCACATACACCAGAGGGTGATGTCAGATGTCTTCCCCAATTGCCCTCCACTATACATCTATTTTTAAATTTTATTATAGACTTATTTTTATGTGTATAAGTGTTTTGTCTGTATATGTATATGCACCCCATGTGTGCTGGTACCTTTGGAGGTCGGAAGAGAGTGTCAGATGCCCTGAAACTGGAGTTGTGGATGGTTGGGAGCCACTACATGGCTGCTGGTGGGAACTGAACCTGAGTCCTCTCCAAGAGCAAAAGGTACTCTCACTGCTGAGCCTTTTGCGAAATAGGATCTCAACAGGAGTTCACCAGTTTGGCTGGCCAGTGAGCTCCAGGGACCTACCTGATTCCCCCACCTGGGAGCTGGGGATTCGAACTAGATTCTGCTTCTGTGGCAGGCATTTGATCAATTTAGCCATCTCATGGTCCCTCACCCCTTTTACTCTTAATGTTTCACTGGTTCCCCTCCTCACCTAGCAGAGCCCAAACTGGAGCACCAAATTAAACTAAAACCATCATCCATTATTTCCACCCTCAGCAGCCCCACCCCCACCCAGCTCCTCCCTCGGACCCCCTCTGGATTAATTCAGGAGGGAAGTTATAAGCTGACTCCAGGTTAATAATGTACTCAGCCGCATTATCATTCCATTTCCTCTGATTCTCTTCTGCCTGAGCCCACCCAGCTGTCCCCCACATCTCTTGTTCTTTACGCCAATCCCTGTATCACTTTCAGACCATTCTTCTGCATTCGATTTCCCTACCTTCTAATATTTAATTTGAATTCACCCCCCACCCCCCACCCCCGCCCCAGTAAATCCTCAGACAACACAGCCGGGGCTTCCCTCCACCTCCCTTCTGCTTTATTATCAGAGGGTCAGATTAGCATCTGACAAAGGCTGCTGAATTGACTGTATTCTGCTTGGGTTTCAAAACCTAAGGCAGATTATTGTCCCTGTTATAAATATAAAGGACATTTTAATTTTCTAGGAGCCGAGAACAGACACCTCAGCCATTGTCAAAATGGAAGAGGGCCCCAGGGCTCCCGGTGAATTTCCAGCAGATTCCTGTGTTAGCTAGACTCCTCCCTCCCTGCCAATTCTTCTTGGGGGATGAAGCGGGTATTAAGACAGGGAGAATTAAGGAGACAAGACAGGAGAGGAGCCCCTCACCCCAGACTCTGGATGAAGCCTCTTGCCAGATGGGGATCAAAAGTTCAAGGGTAACCAACCACACTTGCTCTGAAGGTTGAGGCAGAGAGACAATACTCTTGCAGAGAGAGATTTTCAAATAAGAGTGTTAGGATAGTAGTAGACCACACTCTAGGCCTTTAATCTTTCCTAGATGTTGTCCTGGAATGTCTGTCACAAACAAGACTATTAACTTTGTTGACAATGAAAACTTCTTGTGACCTGGAGCTCTACCTTATCAGCTGTCAGTCTCAAGGCTCCTCAGGATCCTCCCTATTGCTAGGAAATGGGAACAAGGCAGTCCCAAGATATAGGCAGTTAGCCAGGGTTACAGGTCCAAGAAAAAATATCATAAGTCCTGGTGGAATCAGAAGTCAGTCAACACCAGGGGGTTCACATGGAGCTGAAACTCAAAAGCCGAAACTAGTCAAGGTCTTATTCCTGGTTTCTGCCCCCCCCTGCACCCCTTGGGAGCTTCTGGAGGGTTTTTTTTTTTTTTTACTTTGTCCCAACCCCCACTCTAGTGGGCTTTCCTGAACCTACAAGGTTTTCACCTGACCCATTGACCAATCAGAATTCCTTGTATATATTTAAATCAATCAAGGAGATTTACCTCCAGCTCAATGCCTAAATTATATTTGAGCTGGATCAAATTGGCTGATTTCCCAGGATACAAAACCTCTAAAACTCTACCTGCCAACCCATTCTCCAGACCCCTTCTCTGCTGCCACCCCATTTCTTCATCAAACACTGATTGTTTGCTTTCTGTTGTCTTTGTCCATCATTCCCCACAATCATGAGACAAGGAACTCAGCTGTGACCCAGGAAACTGGGGACATTATTGTTAGGTCCATTTCCCCCAGTTCCAAAGGCAGAAGGGACACAGGGTTATCCTGGGTGCCTAGTAGCATACCAAAGCACATGCTGGCCTCCAGGCTCCCTCAGTATCACAAGTGCCTGCTGCACATTTCAAAGTCCATGCTGGCATCCTAGCTCTTCTCACCTCCTTACTCTAAACTCTCTTCAGCTCATGGCCCCCCCCCTCCACTCATTCTCCTTATAGCCCTGCTATTTCAGCTATGCTCACTCTCTTTGTTTTCCTCTTTCTGTTTCTTTGCTCCCTCTCTCTTGTCTCCCCCTCATTTTCCTTCTATCTACCTCCCCCGCCCAATCAACTCTGCTTCTCTGCTGGCCAGGTCTAGTCTGCTAGCCATGTTCATGAAGTCTACTACTTTCTCCTCTGTTCTGGACTCTTCCAGATGCCTCTGAGTGTACTCTCCCTCAGATCTGCAATATCGCCCTTCAACTGTACTATGGAGTGGTCATGTCTTCAGTTGATACAATTATGATCCCCCTTAACAACCCTTTGAAGATACAATCTCTGAACCCACTGAGTCATACATATGCCTGTTGTAAAGACAAGGAAGCACCCCCCCCCCCATAAGCCCACATCCACCTTGGCTGTGTATCTTCTTTTCCTGCAGCAACACCTCTCTTTTTCCTAATCTATGTTTCTCTTAATTTATGTTTAAATCTTTCTTTTTAATATATGTTAAAATCTTCTTTTAAGAAATTACAATTCTGTTTCATGCTGGCTCATCCTAAAATTTTTTTTCTGCAGTTAAGTAGACTCCTAGCTCCACCTGAGAAGAACCAAGTTATTGATGTACCTCAGACTTGCCTCTGCTACTGAACAGCCAGCCCATCTCTGTAAGAAGCACTGTTCCTATGAGGCTAGGGGAGCCCTGGCTCTACTCAGGCCGGGCAAATTCCTCCTGCTTGTGAGAGCTGATACTAATCTCCAAAGGGATGGGACACTTTAGTATTCAAGGAGGGACACAGGGGAAGATGAAGATTGTCTCCTCACAGCTCCTGAAGTTTCTCATATCCCCTCCTAACTTGTATGGGATCATGTTCTTAGAGGAGCAAAGGCTAGCTCTGTAACAGGTGTTTGATCTCCTCAGGCACAGGCATGGGTAGGTAGTAAGACAAGCCTCAGGCCTCTGGATGCAGCAGTTTCCAGGCCGTTTTGGCTACCTCATACCTTTTGGCTATTGACATAGCTAAATGGTAGGCTTCTGGGACTATGGCCTGGCCACTCCTTGGACATGAACTCACTCAGCGGTGTCCCACTATCCAGCTTTCCTTCTGTTCTCTGGAGAGCCAGTGGTAGAGACCATGGGCGCTGTAGTAACGGCAGCCAGGTTATCCATGACACCCATCTCATCACCTCCTTGTTTCATTTTCCTTATACCAGTCTAAAGGAGCACCGTGGGGGTAAGGATTGTGTCTTCAACTACTTTGTAGCTAACAATAGCAGGCAGGCCTATCCTCTTACCCATGTAAGTTGAGAGTGTGGGGCTTCCTGTAGATCTTGGTGGCCATCTTGCCTCTAGTGTGAGTATCTGTGTGAGCAGCAGTAGGTCTGCTCATCTCCCATGTCTGTGAAAGGTCACTATAAGTCACAGACCCAGGAACTGGAAAGGAATAGAAATGCATTCTCCTAGGTTTATCAAGACAACACAACACCAAGGCCGGTTCCTATAACAGGCTCTGGGAAAAATCTATTTACAGCCTTTCTTCCTGCTACTGGCAGCTGCTGGTTGCCCTTGGCATTCCATGATGGTTGGTTAAAGTGTCCCTTTTATCCCTGTATCCCACAACATTCTTTCATATGTTTTTGTGTCCCTGTGTCTTCCCATGGCCTTCTCAGAAGGACACTGCTCATTATACTTAGGGCCACCCCTCTCCAATCTGACTTGATTATATCCACTAATCCCTTATTTCTAAACAAAGTCACACAGATATGAGGTGGTTAAGATGCTGTCTTAGTCAGGGTTTCTATTGCTGTGCAGAGACACCATGACCATGGCAACTCTTATAAAGGAAAACATTTAATTGGGTGGCTTACAGTTTCAGAGGTTTAGTCCATTATCATCATGGTGTGACATGGCGGCATGCAGGCAGACATGATGCTGGAGAAGGAGCTGAGATAGGAGAAAGAGCTACATCTTGATCCCACAGGCAACAGGAAGTGGTCTGAGTGTCACACTGAGCAAAGCTTGAGCAAAGGAGACCTCAAAGCCCACTCCCACAGTGACACACTGCCTCCAACAAGGCCACACCTACTCTAACAAAGTCACATCTACTCCAATAAGGCCACACCTACTCCAACAAGGCCACACCTCCTAAAAATGCCACTCCCTATGAGCTTATGGAGACTAGTTACATTCAAACTACCACAGATGTTAATAGATCTTTTTATTTATCTGTTTTTAAAAATTTTAAAGAGATTTAATTAATTTTTATATGTTTGAGAGTTTTGCCTGAATCTCTGTGCATCATATAGATGTAGTACCCATAGAGACTAGAAGTGGGTACCAGATCCCTTGAGCCTGGCCTTACAGACAGTTGTGAGCTGCAATTTGGATGCTGGGAATTGAGCCCAGACCTCTGGAAGAGCAGCCAGTGCTCTTTATGGTGAGTCATCTCTCCAGTCCCTGTATACATCTTCTTCAAGCATACAGTTCACTCCATAAAAGAAAGCCACTGAACTTACCAAATGCTGTTACAGCCTATGAGAAGCTTAATCAGTAGAGAGGGAGTGTGTGCAGAGGAAGGAGCTTAGACCCCAGTCCTCAAGAGTGGACACCATCCCTTCACCTTCCTGTGCCTCAGTTTCTTTTCACAACAAAATTATCTGTCCATATTACTGAAGTAACTGCCAGTTCTACCATTCCATGGGCTTACATTCATTTTGGATTTAGCCATTCTCCTGTTTCAAGGAGAAATATAAAGGAAAAAAAATCAAAAGAAAGCATGGAGCATGAAAAATTAAGGAACAAATAGAAGAGCCTGTAGCTGGGCGGTGGTGCACACCTGTAATCCCAGCACTTGGCAGGCAGGTGCAGGTGGATCTCTGTGAGTTCGAGGCCAGCCTGGTCTACAAAGTGAGTTCCAGGACAACCTCCAAAGCTACAGAGAAACCCTGTCTCAAAAAACTAAAAAAAAAAAAAAAAAGGAAGAGCCCGTAAGGAGAAAGCCACTCCGAAAGCAAGGGGTGTGTGGGTATTTGGATGTCAAGTGGGAAGCAGCCTGGGTCTTTCTGTCTCTCTCTTTCTCTCTGCCTCTCTGTGGTATTTAACCTTGTTTGCTCATAATCTGGCTGCAAATAAATATAGCTTCATAATAAGCAGCAGAACATTCCCCCTGGTTGCATACAAACTCCTGCTTTACACACCATTATCTCCTGAGGCTATTAATTTAGATCCTATTATGAAAAGGACTGCCAAGACATGACCTGTCAGAGGTGCACTCTGTGTGTGTGTGTGTGTGTGTGTGTGTGTGTGAGAGAGAGAGAGAGAGAGAGAGAGAGAGAGAGAGAGAGAGAGAGAGAGAGAGTCTTGTTTTTACTCCTTTAAAGAATGCAGACTGCAGGCAGAAGTATTTTTCAGGTCTGTAGCCTCAGCGTGTCTTCAGCTGCTTTCTTCACAGTCCACCAGGAAAGACACATGACCTTGGTGTAGTCACATGCGCCGTCACTACTTCCAGGCTCAGTGATGGCAGCTCCCATCCAAAGCCCAGTGTCCCATGTAGTCTACAGTCAGGGCCACTTGGGCATCTCTTCATTTTTTTTCTGTTGCTTGCTCTAAGATGGGAGTCCTTGATTTGAGATTCCCCTATGAAACCAACCACCACATTTTACAAAGCTGCAGTGCTGGTTCCTTTAAATCGGAGCATTGAGCTCAGGCTGACAGATCACAAGGCACAGAGTCATATTCCCAAAGGCCAGATCAGCTCTTTATTCATTGGTGGCATTTACTTGGCCCCTTCTAGATGGAGGGGCGACAACCAACAGGGGGAGCTGTAAGTTTCCACTGAAATGTCCTGAGATGGGGAAGAGGAGGTCACACAGTCACCCAAGAGCCAGGACCCTTGCTATCAAATCCTAGGTACCCAGTTGTACCCTCTCAATTGATATGTGCCACCATGCACCCTGGGGGCTGATGGCCTTCCCACAGCTGCCAACGTGCAATGTGGCCAGCAGGGTTGCTAAAAGGAGCAAAGCAAAAGCCAACATGTCTACCGATTATATTGTATTTTTAGATTAACAGTAAGGTTTTAGCATAAGTATATCCTGGACTCACCTGGACTAATAAAAATATTGTTCATTGTTCTTTTTAAGTTAAGTGAGCTGGTCCTAGCAGCTTTCTGGTGAGCTCAGCAATAGGGAAAGCCAAAAAGATGCTTTCTCCTGTTCCCTGGGTCCTGGGTCTTGGGTGGCTGTGTGACCTCCTCTTTCCCATCTCAGGACATTTCAATGGAAACTTACAGCTCCCCCTGTTGGTTGTCGCCCCTCCATCTAGAAGGGGCCAAGTAAATGCCACCAATGAATAAAGAGCTGGTCTGGCCTTTGGGAATATGGCTCTGTGCACCGTGATCTGTCAGCCTGAGCTCAATGCTCCAATTTGGAACATGCATCTTGTCACAGGTGTTTATCTTTTGCTCTTAGGACTCCAGAGAGGTGGAACAGTGAAATGTGAAATCCATCACAGTAGCAAACATTCCAGCAATCACACTTCTAAGAATCTGCCTCAAGGAAATAATGAGAGATGTAGACCGAGATTTATGTACAAGGATAGCCGTCCCAGGGCTGTTCATAACAGCAAAACGCTGGAGACTATCTAAGTGTCCAGTAATGGGAGAATAGTAAATGATGGAACATTCTTAGAGTGGAATATTATGTGACAACTAAAAATGGTGGCTTTAGAGGAATGCTTTATGACATTCCAGAGTTAATAATAGAGAGAATAAGAAAGCATGATGCATGGCAGTATGATCTTAACAAAAGGTCTAGAAGGAAGAACACCAAGATGCTTGGGAGGCTCTCCCTATAGGACTGAGTGCAGCTCAGTTAAGAAGCTTCCATGCTGGGTGGTGGTGGCACATGCCTTTAATCCCAGCACTCGGGAGGCAGAGGCAGGAAGATCTCTGTGAGTTTGAGGCCAGCCTGGACTACCAAGTGAGTTCCAGGAAAAAGGCGCAAAGCTACACAGAGAAACACTGTCTCAAAAACAAAAACAAAAACAAACAAACAAACAAACAAAAGAATCTTCCAGTGTCATGGTCCATGGGTGGAAGTCAGCATGTGACTGTAGTTTGGTTCCTTTTTTCTTTGGGGACATTGCTACTTGTAATTTTCTCGCACCGTTGTAGGGTGCAGGGAGACAAGGGGGCTCAAAACAGTATCTCTGACCATAAAATTATGTTTATGATAACCAGATAATGACATATCTGTGAGCACTTGTAAGTGACTTGGGCTCATCATTTACATCTCTACTCATGGCCCTGTCTTTGCCATGCCTGCCAGGCTTCTGGTTAGCCTCCTAAGTCTCAGATTCTACCCTTGTTATCTCTTGGCCATCAATTGGCCATCATTCTGCTCTGCTGCCCAACCCCCCACCAATCCCTTTTTAAAAAACTCTCTCTCTCTCTCTCTCTCTCTCTCTCTCTCTCTCTCTCTCTCTCTGTGTGTGTGTGTGTGTGTGTGTGCGCACACACACACGCACATCCCAATGTGTGAATGCTGGTGCATGAGTGTCATGGCATGTGTGTTGAGGTCAGAGGAATATTTGCAGGAGTTGGCTCTGCCTTTTCACTTTATGGTAGTTTGGATGTGGTTGGCCCCATAATCTCATAGGGAGTCGCACTATTAGGAGGTGTGGCTTTGTTGTAGTGGGTATGGCCTTGTTGGAGGAAGTGTGTCACTGTGGGGGAGGGCTTTGAGCTTTCCTATGCTCAGGATATTGCCCAGTGTCTCAGTAGACTTCCTGTTGCCTACAAGATATAGGACTCTCAGCTACTACTCCAGCACCATGTCTGCCTGCACGCCACCATGCTCCCCTGCCATGGCAATGATGGACTGAACCTTTGAAACTGTAAGCAAGCCACCCAGTTAAATGTTTTACTTTATAAGAGCTGCTGTGATCATGGTGTCTCTTCACAGCAATAGAAATCCTGACTAAGACACACCTTGTTTGAAACAGGGTCTCTTGTTGTTTGCTGCCTTATATAGCAGGCTAGCTGGCCTGTGAACTTCTGGGGATTCTCTGGTCTCTGTTTCCCATCTTGCCATAGGAGTGCTGGGATTACAGAACCATATTACCTCATCTGACTTTACCTGGGTTCTGAGGAAATAATTTATCTACTGAGACGTCCCTTCAACCCAAAGTACTGCTGAAACAACCTGTCATGCATGATGTTTTATTTGTTTGTTTTTTCTGACAGTACTGAGGATTGAACTTGAGGATTAGAAAACATATAACTATATACATAATTTTTCAAAAATTCAGTTGTATCTATCTTTGAAGGAAGCAGCTTTGAAGTTCCTGCATGCTCTCTCAGCTGCCCTTTGCTGACCTATTTGAAGGACACCTTGCGTTAGGGAGGCACTATACGCAGCTGATGGTCCAATATTGATATGTTATCATTAACTCAAGCCTGTAGCTGACGTCAGGGCTTACTCTGTGTGGTTTGTCCCCTGCTTGAAGTGTATAGAGAATGTTGTAGTCCTCATAGGCTCAGGCGGAGTAAGAGTTCAACTGTCCTGGGAAGCCCCTGTGCTCTGCCGGTGAAATCCCCCTCCTCTCCCCTGAACAGAGGGCCTTTCAGCTTTTACCCTTGTTTATTTTGAGGGTGGGGTACACGGGCTGCAGCATGTGGATGGCGGCCAGAGGACAGCTTGCAGGAGTCAGTTATTTCTTTCTGCCACGTGACCTTGGGGATTAAACTCCAGGCAGCAAGCTTGGCAGCAAGCGGCTTTACACACCCAGCCATCTCACCATCCCTCAAGTCAGTTTTTAAAGTGTGCCTGTTATCAAGAGAACAAGGGCCAGGGAAACACAAAGAAAATACCGTTCTTAAAATTATGCCCATAGTCCCAGCCCTCAGGGAGCTGAGGCCAGAAGATCACTACTGTGAGTTTGAGGTCAGCCTGAGCTACATAGTGAGTTATGGACTAGCCTGGGCTGCATAATGAGACCCTATCTTGAAAAAAAAAAAGTGTGTGTGTGTGTGTGTGTGTGTGTGTGTGTGTGTGTGTGTGATATCTGACCCTTGTTCCATGTGTCTCAAGGAAAAACAGGGGCTTCATATTTCTGAGACTTTAAAGTTCTGTTCAGTTTGTATAATAAATGTTTAGCCTTCATGTATCTTGTTTGTAAAATGGCCTTTAAATAGCAGAGGAGATCATCCTCTCTTGAACAGTTTGAGAGTCTCTGGCCTACAGCTGAGAATCCACAATCTCAACTCTCCCAGATTTTCTGGCCCAGCATCCTCTACATCCACTCACCACACACTTTCCTCCCCAGGCCGGATGCCTTCAGACCATTCCTTCACTTCGGTACCCCTCCAATTTCACTTCAGCCTTTAAGATTTGATTAAAATGCAGTGTCCTCTCTAAAGACTTCCTGTCTGTCCAGGTGAGAAGTGGCTCCCTTCCTGTGCCTCTCAAACACCCTGCTCACAGGTTTCCATGTACTTGAAATAAATTTGTCCATGCCCCTGTCTCCTCCATATAAGTGTATCTAAGAACAGTTTTGGAGAAGGCCCATGTACTGTCTGTGATGGTTTGAAAGAAAACAGCCCCCAAAGGCCCATAAGGAGTGGCACTATTTGAAAGGATTAGGATGTGTGGCCTTGTTGGAGGAAGTGTGTCATGGGGGTGGGCTTTGGGGTTTCAAACGATCAAGCCAGGTCCAGTGTCTCTCTCTCTTCCTGCTGCCTGCTGATCCAGTTGTAGAACTCTCAGCTCCTTCTCTAGCACCAGGTCTGCCTGCGAGCTGCCATGCTCCCTGCCCTGACAATAATGGACTAAACCTCTGAATATAACCAAGCCCCAGTTAAACTTTTATAAGAGTTGCCATGGTCATGGTGCCTCTTCACAGCAATAGAACACCTAAGACACTGTGCCTTTTAAAAAATGTTGCTTAGCATTTAGGTATGCACTTTTGATTCCAGCATTCAAGAGGCAGAGGCAGGTGGAGCTCTATGAATTTGAGGCCAGCCTGGTTTACATAGTGAGTTCCAGGACAGTCAGAGCTCCATAGTGAGACCCTATATAGTCTCAAAAATAAATAAATAAAATGTTTCTTGAACAGAAGTAGACGTGTTTGTTGATTGAAACAGTACCAGCATCCCTAGATGAAGAGTCATTCAGCAGCTCTTTATTCAACACTTACAATGGGGTCCTATACCATTCTAGGCACCAAAGAGACCTGATGGGAACAAAACAGAGAGGCGTCTGCTCTCGGGGAATTCTCATTCTTCTGGCGGGGGCCTAAATAATAAACAGATAAGAGGATCTTAGAATGAAACAGATAGTATCATTCATTCAGTCACTCAACAAATACTCATTAAGCTTCTCCAACATGTGAGACATTGTTCCAGTTGCTAGGGAACAAAAATGAAGATCCTGCCTCCAAGGACACTGTGACAATTGAACGTGACTTGGTGGCTGTACTCTGAGATAGGATGGTCAAGGCGAGTATCTAAAACGAGCAGCTTGGGACTTTAAAATGGAGAGTAAACAGTTATTTTATGAATAACAAAGAGGAATCTCAGACAAAGAGATAATTAATTGCTCCAAGCAGAAGAGAAAAAAGGCTCTGAGGTGAGACAAGCCTGGCATGTGGGACACACGGCAGGTCAGTGTGTCTGAGATGGTAAGATGTCAGAGCAGGGCCTCAGAAGTCTCTCAGATGGGGCTAAAGATTTCTCTTATTTGATTTTAGTTGTGTGGGAAGCTACAGGTTCCTGCAGAATGAATGTTCTACCCTGCCCCTGGAACTCACTCCTTGAGATATGTCTCAGGCCATTTGGTGTGAAGCTCGGAAGTGTACAGGATGGTGGTTGCCTGTGGTCACCGGGCAAGAGGCCCATGAACAAGGCTTGCTGGTTTGTCTTGGGCAGCCAACCAGACTAGGCAAACGTCTGCATCTGGCATTGGAATCAGAATGGAAGAGGCCTTGGGATGATGCACAAGTGACCTCAAGCTCATTACCACAGTCTGTGCCCAGCTCTGAGACCCCTCTCTGCTCCAAAAGGCCTTGGTGAGTCATGCCTCCTCAGCTGCTGGGGTGGGGATGGGCCAGCACCCAGCTCAGTCATTCGAGGACAGGCTGCTTATGTGAAAGGTCACACCATTGACTATCTGCTCTCTGGTTCTCAAACCAAAGAGGGAACTGGGTGAGAGTCAGCAGGTGGTTTCTCTTCTCAAAATACAGCTGAATTGACTCTGGAGTTTTGTTGCCGCATCACATTCTTGTAGGCCTTTTAGGAGCGGGGCAGGCCAGAAATGTTATCCAAGAAGATGCCCCAGAAAGTTCAAATTGCGGAGCCACGGCCTAAGCCTCTGCCACAGGCTTTCCAGGAGGCTCAGAGGCAGGAAGACGTTCTTGGACATATCACTAGTCCCAGCTTCTCAAGATTCAGAAGCTCAAGAACTCCCAAATGCCTCCAGCCTTTCTTCTGAGCCCTTTCTAGGGCCCTTGACCACAGCAGAGAAAAGAAGCATGGCTGGGCTCCATGGGGGATGTTGAAGTCTCTGTCACAAATGCCCTGTGATTCCAGGCAAGTCCTGTCTGTCTCTGGGCCTGGGCTTGCTTCTTGGGAGTGCAAGCTGGTGAGATGAAATGTCACTGCTGGCTTTCTGTGACACAAGTCATTGGTTTTATAGAGCTGGGGACATTGAGGCAGAGGCCTTTGGCTGTCTCAGAGAAAATTGCCTTTTCAACAGAGAATGGCGTTGTAATTGCTTTGGGACTTGGGGCTCCATGAGCAGACACTTCTGAGCTGGGGCTCCTCCTGTGAGTGTGGCTGTGCTGGGGGAGACTGGAACATGCCCACTGCCTCTGCCCTAATCCTTGTTCTCCACCCAAAGACATTTGGATAGAAGTGTTTCTTTTTCTCTTGGATCTTCTCTTCTGTGTGGCTCCTGCCGCAAACACAAGAGGAGAGGACACATTTCGCCAGGAACTGAAAACTACAGCTTTTGAAGGAAAGTGGGACCTTACAGGGGTGTGTGTGTGTGTGTGTGTGTGTGTGTGTGTGTGTGTGTGTGTGTGTGTGTGCGTCCCTCTGTATTTTCATGGGGTCATGGAATCTAGGAGATTGAATCTAGAAGCTATGATAGTGGAAGCTGAATTCCTGCTCAGGGCATGGACAAGTAGACTACCTGGGTGTGGTAGCACACACTTGTAATCTCAGTGCTCAGAAGGCTGAAGCAGGAGGATTACCATGAGCTCAAGGCTGCTAAGACTGTATAACAAGACCCTGACCCCCACCACCCCCCACCCCGCAGACACCCAAATGGAGTTCGTGTCTGAGATGACATTAAAGCTATTCACTGGAAAATGTGGGGGTGCACCAGGGAATAGCTCACTTTCTCCAAGGAGCCCTAAGCACAGGTGCTAGTGGTAGTTGGGGAGACCTAGACAGCAGTCTTTGCCTCCCTGGCTTTTTCCTTGGAGTCTAGCAGTTGGGACCTGATAGACAGTGGAGAACATACCAAACCCCTCCAGAGGAGAATGCCAGCAGACCCCGGCCCCAGGTCAGCCTCCTCTATACACCTTGGCTTCTTTCAAATGGAGCCTCACCCTGACAAGCAGAGCTGTGTGGCTCCTGTGTGTTCAAAGGCTTAAACATCAGGGTAAATTACATGACGCATTACTCCTAAAATGCTATAAAACAGAACAAATTATATTTCTACTCACATCACAGTCCAGTGAAATATGAAAAGGGTAGAGTGAGTGCTGATTTCCAGAGCCACCTGGGCATTGGAGACCTTCCAGTTCGTGATCTCACCTTCCCCAGCCCTCAGAGGTTTTCATTCAGCCCGGAAATGGAGAAAGTGGGTGTGGAGGGTTGCCTAAGCTTTGAAGACTATGCTAGGGACTACAGTCCTAACCACTGTCCCATTCAACTTAAATGGTCACATGGGCTGCCTTAATGGTGGCCCAGAAAGCGAAGAACATGTCTTTGGTAAGGATTAGCAATCTGCTCCCCTCAGGGTTGTTTCTGAGCATGAAGCAGAGGGCTCTTAGACCTACGCTTGCTCTCGGTTAGGCTCCATGTACTATTTACATAGAGGTAAGATCTGGGTTGTGCGGGACTACCAGTGGTGTGAACGGAGTGTGTGAGTTTGAAAGCACTGCCGAGGCTAGCAGTGTCCAATGTGTAAAGTCAAATGCATTTCTCGACAGAGACTTCACTGTAGATCTCGGCTCCAGTAATGAGCCTGGAAGACTTGACTAAGAAGCCGGTTTCCAGGTGACCATTTGGAATTGTTAGAGGGATGGTTTTCTCCAATTTCCCGGGGCTGTTGGGAACATTATGTGAAATAAGACAGCTAGGGTGGTTGGGGCAGAGAACACAACAGACAGATAGCATCAGAGTTCTTGTTTGGTTTCCGTAGAGCCCTGTTAGAAATGTTGGTCTGTTGTTCAGTTCACTAATGAGTTTGGGGATTCCAGCTCCTTAACACGCTGTAAGTAACTGGACTTAGTGGCACATGCCTGTCGTCCCAGCACTTAGGAAGTAGAGGCAGGAGGTGAGGACTTCATGTAAAGCTCTGGCTGCATAGAGACTTTGAGACCAGCTTGGGTTACAGAAGACCTTTCTTATAAACAAACAAACAAACAACAAACAACCCCCACCCCCACACCTTTCTCAAAATTCTGAAAGAGACATAATCAGTTCCTTTGCATCCTGGCCCAAAGCTGATTGTTAATGTGAGCTCAGAGCCTGATTTCTTGTCGATGGTAGCATTGTATTAGATGGAATAGAAGCCCAGAACCATATCAAAGCAGGAGCAGAGTTAATCAGGCCCAAACCCAGGAGAGACTAGTCACTTCCATGGACTATGTGACTATTTATTACTTACTTATTATTTGTTTATTGATGCTGGGAATTAAGCTCAGGACCTTGCACTTGCTAAGTGCATGCTGTACCCCTTCCCCTTAATATTTGAGTTTTGGAGTATCTGACAATTTAGGTTAAAAAATATAAAAAGAATAGGATGCTCACATAAATGTCACTGCCTGATCTATCTATCTATCTATCTATCTATCTATCTATCTATCTATCATCTATCTATCTATCTATCATCTATCTATCTATCTATCATCTATCTATCTACTATCTATATCTATCTCTCTCTCTCTCTCTCTCTCTCTCTATATATATATATATATATATATATATATATATATATATATATATATATATATATATGCAAGGGATGTGGATTGTAGTAGTCATGGCATGATTCATAGATGCCATTTATTTGTTGGGTGGTGCCTAGACCAGACCACTGAGCTGAGAGGCTGGCTCATCTTCTCTGTCACCATCTCTGAAAACTGCTTTGGGACTTTGGAAGTTCATCTGTGCCAGGATGAAGAGAGAGGTTCCTGTTTTGAGGGTATAGCAGATGGCTCATGCTTCCCACAGGTAAGCATACATCTCTCAGGCGGGCAGGAACCAAGCAGTCCCAAGAGGACACAAATGAACGGCTTTTAAGGGTCAGGACTGACCCCACAGAGTCCCAGGCTGGGAACTCTGAGAGCAGAATGGAGTCAGTCTTCCTTCCTTCCCTCTTCTTTTTGAAGTAGAAATATACTGCAAAGACACAGTTTTCGAAGACAAAGTAAAACAAAGGTCTCCTTCTTATGGACCTGCAAGCTTTAGGACACAGGGAAATGCTGCTTTGGCTTCTTGAAGTCCACATGTCTTAGCTGACACATTAGTGGTGGCATCCTTGGGATGATCACACACCAAACTCTCTTTCAGTGGCCCTGGCCAGTCGTCCTGAGCAGGGCCCACCTGTTCATCTACCTAACATAAATCTTGTATTTGTTTTAGATGCTACTTCGCCTACTTGTAATAATAGAGCAGCATTAGCTATCGATGTCTCCCTAATTTGTTGGGTTGTTTTGTTTTATTTGTATTATTATTGTTGTTGTTATTTTGAGACAGAGTCTTGCTATGGACCCCTGGCTGGCCTGGACCTCTCTTTGAAGATCACTCTGGCCTCAAGCTTGCAGTGATATTTCTGCCTCCGTCTCCCCAGTGCTGGGATAACAGGTATAACCCTCCATTCCTTGCTGTCCCAGTTTGCTTTTAATTAATGCTTGATATAGCTCTGGGCGGTGGCAGGCACAGGGTGCTGGGACCAGGAGTCAGAGCTATTGAAATAGGAGAAGCACTCAGTAGAATGGCTGCTTTATTTCTAAAGCCGACTTCCAGGAGAAAGGACGAAGTAGAAACCTGCAGGAAACCCATCCATTGTGGAATCTTTCGAAGCACTTGCCGACATCAATGACATTTGGAAAGTGCTGAGCAAAACTTGGAACTTACAGGACTCTGCAGCACTGATAAGGATGACGAGGGCTGGTATTTATAGACACTCGATGCCAAAGAGCTGCCAGGAGGGGTGTTTATTTTTAAATGCTGCTTATTTGTTCAGTCAAGTGGGGACCTTAAGGTGACAAGAATCATTCTCCTTTTTAAGATATGCGGAAACCGAGTCACAGAAGGCAGTTAGAATGGCATCAGGAAGGCTTAGATTCTTCCCTATAGTAGTGCCATGGCTGGTAGAAGCTGTTCCTGGCAAGTCTATGCATCAACATTCTGGGTTCCTCACCCCCTGTTCCTGTGTCTCCACATGTGGCTAAAAGGAACACTGATCATGAAAACACGCATCCAGAATATCCTCTGTCAATTCATCTTGTGTGCAGAATTTGACCTCAAGGCTGCTCCCAAAGCTCTTCCAAGTCTTGACCATCTGGCTCTTATTTCCATTCCTAACTCTGTCCTCCACCTTTCCAAACCTGGCTTTGGGTTCTAGATAGCTGCCTAGTTCACTGCACTGGGCTCCTCTAGGAGGAAATGAGACCCCAGCAATGGCATGAAGCACGATGTCTACTGACTTTAGCTTGAAGCTCAGTTCAATGTCATTACCTGGTGTCTTACGGTTACTATTGCTGTGGTGAAACACCACCACCAAAAGCAAGTTGGGGAGGAAAGGGCTTATTAGACTTATGCTTCCACAACACTGTTCATTAGGGAAGAAAGTCAGGGGCTCAAAACAGGGCAGGCAAATGGAGGCAGGAGCTGATGCAGAGGCCATGGAGGGACGCTGCTTACTGGCATGTTCCGCACGGCTTGATCAGCTTGCTTTCTTATAGAACCCAGGACCATCATCAGCCCAGGGATGGCTCCACTCACAATGGGCTGGGCCCTTCCGCATCAATCACTAATTAAGAAAATGCTCTCCAGGCCTGCCTGGAGGCCGATCTTACTGAGGCATTTCTCAATTGAGGCTTTGTCCTCTCCAGCGACTCCAGCTTGTGTCAAGTTGGCATAAAAATAGACGGCACACATGGTTTGGCTGCTGTAGGAAGTTGACACAGGAGCTCCCCTGAATATCTAGCTTTAAGCACTTCCCAGTGTGGTTTCCAGGGAACCAGCATCAGTACCCACTGATGGCCGGTTAGAAATTCAAATTCCCAGGGTGCATCCCAGACCTCTTGTATCATCAGTTGTAGGGGCAAGGCTTAGGTTTCAAAGCTCTCCAGCGGATCCTGGTACACACTAAAGCTTGAGAAACGTGGCTGGAAGTTATGTCACTTTCAGGCTTGTGAGGGTGGTGTGGGACTTAAAATGAACACAGACCTAGTTTACAGCCACATGGGTGAGGTGGCTTAGCAGTTGGCAGGTTAGTTAGGTTAGTCCTGGTTCTCAGTTCCCTCATGCTGAGGTTTGCGGCTGGTGTACGAAGCCAGTGCATACTGTTATTTCAGTCTTGTTACTCAGTATGAGGACCTGAGTTGCTGGTGTGGAACCATCTGGGGAAACCGAGGCCCAGGAGACTGCCTAAAATGACAGTGGGTGGGGACTCAGTCACCAAGCACAGTACCTGGATTCTGCTGTCTGGAGTGGGACGAACATTCACTCTTGGATTTTCTTCTGTCTTTCAGGGACCCTGAGCCTTATACTTCCCGGCCTCATTTCAGCAGGGTCTGTGAATCTGCATACATTTAATCCAAGTTTGGATTAGAGGAAATTAAATTGGAAAATTGGTGTAAGCAGGGGTAGGGACATCCAGGACTCAGATCTGTTGCCCATGTTTTCTTCCAGCTAGGGATTCAGCTGTTCTCCATCTCCAGACAATTTGTGGGAGGTTTGCCAGCATCTTCCATTGGATGAAGCAAGAGCAGCAGCTGAAGTTCTCTGAGGAGAGCATGGTCACCTTGCTGTGTGCCACCAAGGCCCTGGAGCAGAGGTGGGGATCTGTGACCTGTGTGTGTGCACATGTGTGTGTATTCATGGGCATATGTGCACACACTTACAGGTGAGCATGAATGTGTTCATGAGTGTGTGTGTTTGTACATGTGTGAGGGGAAAAGTGCAACAGTCCCTTGCAGAACAGAATAATGTGTAAGAAGGCAAAGCTGGCCTGCCAAGGGTAAGGGGGTCGGTTGATTACAGATGGAGTTTTCTGCTCTCCCGTGGCGGGCACAGGGTGATCTTCCTGGAACCAAGTTTCCCCTTCCTGAGCCAGGCTCTGTTTAAAGATGTGGATCAGGGGCAGGAGGGACTTTAGGGATCCTGCAGTCTAAGCCATTGCACACAGGAGGCATGGGGCAGGACCCACATTGAACGCAAGGATTGGGGTGTCTCTGGATAAGTGATGTTCTTAGGAGGCCTATGTGCAAAAGCCAAGAAGCTGGTTTCAGAATATTTATGACTATGTTGTATTTGCTGAGCATATCTCTGGGTTTCTCCTTCTCTTTCTCCTTTTTCCTTCCTTTGGTGCTTTTTCCCACCCTCCCTCCCTCTCTCCCTCCCCCTCTCTCTCCTTCCCTCTCTCCCTCTCCCTCCCTCCCTCTCTCTCCCTCCCTCCCTCCCTTCCTTCTTCTCTCCCTCCCTCCCTTCTTTCCTTCCTTTCTCCATCTCTCCTCCCCTCCTTCATTCCCCCTCTTTTAACCCTTCTTCCCCACCCCTTTGAGACAAGACTTCATTGTCCCAGCCTGGCCTCGAACTTACTATGTAGCAAAGGATGACCTTGAACACTTGAGCCTCCTGTCTCTACCCCAGAGTGGTGGGATTCTAGCCACGTGCTGCCATGACCATCTGGATTTCTTTAAAATAAACATGCCCAACTCCAGTGGATTAACCTCATCTCTATGATTGTTCCAAAAACCTAACAGTGATGACTTTACAGAGTGATTTTTGGTGCTAATTACTTTACAATGGTTATTCTGTTTAATAGCTCCACACTTGGTGGCAGATACCAAATCATTCTCATTCCCATTTTGTAGATGAAGAAACTGAGGTTTGGTTTCAGATGCTTGCTGCAGATTCACAGCTTTTATTAAAATCTACCTGTTCCTTCTTATTCCAAATCTCCAAAGAGCTAGGATGAAGGTGAGGGGGCTAAGACCACCTTAGGGGGATGCAGCTCAAACAGGAAGTGAATGTCATAGCCAAGACCAGAGCGCAGGAGGTCAGTCCAATGTCAGGCCACAGGTCACACTCACCCCAGCCCCCACCACATGCCAGTGTGTCTCTCTGAGATTCACTGTAGAGAATTTCATCTACTGCTGTGTTGCACCAAGTGTCTAAAATGATTGGTACCAAAGTCTGGAAGTATCCTGGGGAATTTCTGCAGCACATACACCTTCTAAAGCTGTTGGTAAGGATGCAAGTACCTGCCGGTTGATGGATGTTGCATTTTTTTTTTAAGATGGAAAAAAGAAGGATATTGGAAAGGGATTTCTATTTTTTAATGGTAAATGATCCTTTGAGTCAGTACCCCGTGGTAAGGTAAAAAGCTCCAGAATGATGTTTCCTCCTGAAGTGCCTGCTCACAGTAACTCACTTTCATGCCAAGAGCAAGGAAATAAAAAGAGCTGATATCTCTTGCTATAAGAAGTGCTTTTGTTGCTGTTTTGCCCAAATTTATGTAACTAGCTTTCATTAAGATCTGGCTGTCTGTGATGCATAAAGTATCTGAAGAGCCTAGATGAAACCAGCAGCCTAAGATGCTTCGTCACTGTTGAAATGTAGCTCCCGCTGGGAGACTGGCATCTTCACTGGATGTCCCAGCCTCCCCAAGAGTCTGTGCTAGGCCCCGGGCACTCTGGGTGGGCAAAAAACATTGGATAGCAGTCCAGGATCTTGGTGCGGAGTACTTGGGGCCAGTGATGGCCCCTCTACTCAGAGGATTGGAGCCAGGCTGGCTACTAGCTGGTTCTGGGTCCTCATTACCTCTTCCCCAAACTCAACATTATCTGCTCAGGGCATTTTTTAGTTCCTGCCTGGAATGCCCTTCCCCTAGATAGCTCTCTGGTTCCCTTCTCTCTTTCTTCAGAGCTTTGGCCAACCAGTCACTTTTGCCTGTTCCTTCTTAGTGAAGTCTGAGCCCCATCACCAGCCTTGCCTTCCTCCTTCTCCATCTTGTCTTCCCCTTAGCACTTTTTACAGATGTTTGATTGGTTTCCCACCCTCTTCCGTCAGCTGTCAGCCCCATAAGAAGAGAGGTTTTAGTTAATTTTGTTTACGGATGTATCACCAACTTCTAGAAAGGGTCTTGGCACATTGCATGAATCTGAGTCCTTGAAGGCCAGGATCAAGACAGGCCCTATGGTGTAGGCATGAGACTGGTCTTTACAGCTCTTCTCCCATTGGCTGTGGTCCACAGAGACGTCTGGCACAGGAGCAGCATGCGATCTGGTGTGAACAGTAGATGAGGAATAAAGCCAATATCACATTGATATGGGACTGGTGACTTCACCTTCCTGGGTGTCGTGTTTCTAATCCACAAAACAGACATGCTAGAGGACGACATCAGAACCTGCTTCCTAGGCCCTGCCGTGCCCCCCCCCCCCCCCCCCCCCCCCCCCCCCCCACCCCCGCCAGCTCCTCCACTTTCCTTCACAGCAGCCTGTACCTCTCCTGCAAACCTTTCAAGTTCATTTCTGCCTCCAGAGCCTTCATACTCATGGCTTTCCACCTATAGTGTCCCTAGAGCATCAGAAAAGGCTCATCACCGTGGGCTCTGTTCATAGATGCCAGCTCCTTAGAGAGGTCTTGACCACCCTGTCTATATGAGCACTGACTTACTGCCATGACACAAAGTCATGTGACATCCCTTTACCCTTGCTGACACCTTCAGTTCCCTTGTCTTTGTCTAAAATGAGCACATTCCTTTCACGGCTTGCTGCCTGTATCCCACTCCATGAGAATGGGGACTTCACCTGCCCTCCAGGTGTCCTCATTGCCTGCATCAGCACCTGGCACTTCCTACGCCCAGTGAGCATCTGCTAATTAAATGCATGAATTAAAAGAGATCATGGCTAAGAAGGGCTTCTGTACAGTACAGGGAGCCCCACAGGCAAGGTAGCCTGTTATCTCTGGGGCCAACTTGCCGCTCCTCTGCATGCTCCTCTCCTCCCCTCGGTGCTGTAGCAGGGGAACTCATTTTTCTGTCTCTCGTTTCAGGATACAAAGTGAGGACAGGCTAAGGATAAGAGAACAGGATAAAGTCACCCGAAGGAGGAGGGAAGGGCCGGGAGAGTCAACTAAACTGCCTGTGGGAGTGGGTGGGCATGGAAAACTGGTTCACACCAAGCCACAGAGGAAAGGGAGTGAAATCACGGGGGATCCACACAGGGCAGCCTAGTTCCAAGAAGTGTCTAGATCTAGCTGAGCAGACCTGCTGGCTCTGGAGGGAGGAGGGCCTGGCAGGAAGCCAGGAGGCAGGAATGAAAGCCAGACCAGGTTTGTTCATGGATGTCTCTTTGAGTGACCCCGGATAAGCCAGGTCCCTTGTCTCCTGTGATTTTCCCTCCTGGAGGCTCTTTCCCACTTTGCAAACTCATTTTCTTGACCCGGGTCTTCTTGATTCCTAGTTCCTAGATGCAGCCCACATGGCTTCTTTTGGGATGTGCTTCTCCAAGACAAGCAGTGAAATAATGAAGGCAGGAGTGGCTGAGGATGAAACTCTGGTGGTCCGAACTGTGGGAGGCGTTGTGCCTGTGTACGCTGTGGTGTGCTCTGTCCTTGAGGTCTGTCAGGGTCAGGATGGGAGACACCTATATACGCTGCTGCATGCACCCTTTCCTGACTGTTTCTTCCGAGTCCTTGGTAGAGCTCGTAGTGACATGATCTGCGGTTTCTATCTAGAGCACAGGGGACTATTAACCCTTCAGGGACCACATGCTCCTGCGTAACGTGATAAACCTCTGATGTAGGTTGGGGGAAGACAGCAGCCATGTGTGGATTGATGCCACAGCACAGATGGGGACTCCAGGATGGGATTTTTCCCACAGGTCCCTCAGTAGAGCAGGCATTCTCCTTTTCCATCATGGATATTGACTTTCTCCAAGCCTGCCTACAAGAGCCTATCCACTTTTTCATGGTTCTTCGATATTTCTAGAACCTTCTATGTTCTATTCACAATGTCAGTACTGGACAGAAGTGGGTGGAGACAATGACCATCACTTTTCACAATGGAAAACTGAGGTACCAAGCAAGAGGATGGCACACTGTCTACACAGTACCATGTTTCCTTGGATCCCAATCCATCAACACCCAGAAGCACATTTACTTATTAGAAATATATGGCCTGTCTTAGAGCTCCTGTGAACGCTGGTTGTCCCTGGAGGATGTGAGGCAGGGAAGATAATGAAGGGAATCCAGTTCCTGTTGAGTGTGCTTTGTCTCCACCCCTTCCTCCTGGGGGAGGGGAATTGTTCTGATCTATCTTTATGTTTGGTTTTACAGTAGCAGCTCTTACCCGTGGAGGAGAAGTCTTCAAGATCCCCAGGAGAGGCAATGGGGTAGAAACCAGAGCTTTACGGTACACCTGACGGGCAGGAGAGGGCTGATAAAGCAGAATGGGATGGCAGGCCACTGCCCTGTCTCTCTCTGGACATACTGCTACCAAGAGTGAGACCCTTGGAAAACTGCCATTCAGACAAGATGATGGACAGCTACAGTGAGAGAGTGGAACGCAAAAGCTCACACTGGCTGTGACCTGGGATAAGTTACCGAGTTTGAGTCGTTTACTTATAAAACAGGCAGGCTTGCTGGGAAGGGGAATCCAAGCTTCTCCTGCTTTCTAGGCTCTCCTTGCTTCTCTGCCTCCCTCTGCCCTGCTCGCTTCTGCCTTAACTTAGTCCTCCAGGCCTGATAGGCAGCAACCACTCCGTTAGTGGGAAACATTAGTGTTAAGAATTATTATTGTTATTGCTATGCTCAAAATTGAGAATTGGGCTCGTGTTCCCAGGATACAGTTCATGAAGATGCCTCAGTCAGAGCCTTCCTCCCTTCCTCCTTCCCTCCGTTCCTTTATTCAGCTCTCACTTCATTGTCCCCCACCTCCTTTCATTCCTCCCTGCTTCCTTTAGCCTATCCTCCTGTGTTTTTTCCTAACTCAGGGAACGCTCACTGACATGCTATTTTGCTTCTGCTCAGAGCAGATTGAGGGCATTTGACATTTGACCCTTATTGTTCACAGCTCAGCAGCCATCCTGCTGGCCTCTGTCACCTCGCCGCTGATGCCATGGGAATGTGTGTCCCTTGCCCACTGCCCACTCCCTTGCTGCTGTCATTGCTAGTCAGCGACAATATTCTTGCTTGTCTCTCTCCCCCTTCTTCTGATGGAGGCTCAGTCTGGGTTCCCTGGGGAGGAATTAGATAGTGTGGCCATAATGAGTGTGTGGCATTATTTCTCTCTCTCAGCCCCTCTTGTAGGGATCAGAATGAAGCTGTCATTGCTCAGTGGCCAGAACGGTCCCCAGAAAAAAAATGCAAATAACCTTCCCCCAAGCGGCAGCATTTGGGGCTTAATTGTATTTTTGCTAATCAGGAAAACAATTAATTTGCCGGCTGTCTCTTTGGTGGGGTGCTCTTCTTTCTTTCTTTTTTTTAAATATAGGAGACACTGCTGAGATGATCCACGTGGTGTCTCTAGATTCAATTCCTCTCTCTCCCCAAGGCAAGGAATGACACTCCTCTGTATCCATGACATCGGGAGACAGCAGGGCAAGGTGGTACATTTTCTAAAGAAAGCTGGTTGGTAGAACTTTGTGTCTGCTTCCCAGGATATCACCTCTTCCCCAGCTCTCACAGGAGAAATGAGACTGGGCTCCCGGAGCGACAGCCCCAGACCCAGAAAGCTCTGGTTTCCACCCATTGCCTCACCTCCATTCCCACCTTAAAAGGCAGAAATGATGATACAGGTACCTGACTAGGATCCATGTGGCAGGCCCCAGAGAATTGATAGATGCAGATAATAAAGAATGGGGTTGGGAAAACAGGGCATGGTGCACCCCTGCACAAAGCCATTCACTTCTGTGTCTTCATGACAGATGAAGGCTTCATGTGGGGCAATGTACTAGACTATAACCCCTAAACTGAAAGAATGGCTTCCAGGGTAGACATTAGGTTTTATGTTTATCAGGTCCCTTCAAATCATACTGTAGGACCAGACCAGTCCTTGGGACAGAGCCCTGAACGCAAATTAGGGGTGGTCAAGTCTATAAAGTATGTTCTGTGGGAGACATGACGTATCTATGTGCTGTTCACTGGGGGAACTTGGAACATTTCTGTCACATAGTAGCTATTCCAATCCGGGTGTCAAGAAGGTGGTGGGGCCAAATTGAATACAGAGATCAGTAAATTCCTTGGTTTGTGTGGCCATCAGCCTGAATTTGAGCAGCATGTGATTCCAGACTATCTTCTAGAAAACAGCTAGATGAGGGGCTGCCTCCTGGTGGGGAGAAAAGATCTTTTGTTTTTTTTGTACAGTGATTAGTGACAAGGTCTTCTTTTAAAAATTAAAATATAATTACATTATTTCTCTTTTCACTTCTCTTCCTCCTATTCCTCCATGTCACCTCTGACTGTGTTCTCTCTCAAGTCTATGGCCTCCCTTCCTTTGTCATTGCTACACACACACACACACACACACAGCACACACACACACACACACACACACACACACACACGAATATAAATACAATCTATTGCATCCATTTAGTATTGATTTCAGAGCTGACTACTTGATATTGGATAACCAATGGGGGCAGGGTTCTTGCCTGAGGAAGGCCGTTTCTCTTTTTTCAGCATTCCTTAGTTGTCTGTGGTTATTTGCTTAGGGTTAAGACTTGTGTTTCTCCCACACCCCCAAGTTAGCATGTCTATTTGGGTATTGTGCTTGCTCAGGACTTGTTTAGGCAGCCATATTGTTGAGATATCATGGATGTAGTTTCTCTGTCATTTCTAGGAGACATAATCTCACAGCAGACCTCCTGGTCCTCTGGCTCGTCTGTGATGATCCCTGAGCCTTAGGTGTAGGAGTTGTGTTGTAGATGTATATACTGAGACCCCATGATCTGTTAGTCTCTGAACTTTGACCAGTTGTTGCTGTCAGTAATGGTCTCAGTCTGCTGTAAGAGAAGCTTCTTTGATAGAGGGTGAGAACTGGGCTTACCTGTAGATACAAAGATAAGTACTTAGAATGCAATTAAGAATCATGCTGGCCTAGTAAAGGGGCAGTAGTAGGTCCTTCACCAACATCTGTGACCTCACCATGGTATTTGGCTAGGTTTCCGGTACCATGCATGATCTCTCTCCTATCGAGGGGGTTCCTAAGTCCAACTAGACAGCTGTTGGTTAATGCCAAGATGTGAGTGTCAGTATCGTAATTTTACACATATTGTTGTGGTTCATTGGCTTCACAGCTGAGTACGTCTCTTGGTTGCTTACCTCCCTGGGCATCTTGCATTGCACCTATTCTATGAAAGCTAGTCCTCAGAGATGGGGCTTTCAAGTCAGCTCTAGCTCAGATCCTCCAAGTCCTGTGTCAGAAGAGTGTGGTGTCTTCAGCAATAGGGACTTACCTCCGACCCCTGGGAGGCACCCTGGACAACAGCAGTCTACCATGTGATTTATTAATTTAATAACTTATATATGTTAAATCATTCCTGCACCTCTGGAATAAAGCCAACTTGGTGGATACAATTTTCAATGTACGGCTGTATTCAGTTTCCAAGTATTTTATTGAAGATTTGTAGTTTCCGTTCATCAGGGATATTGACCTCTAATTTTCTTTGCTTTTGTTGTGTCTTTACATGGTTCTGATATTAGAATAATACTGATTTCACAGAAGGATTTGGGAAGTTCTCCTGCGTCTAGTTTTTGAATAATTTGCAAAGTATTAGCTGTAGCTCTTCTTTGAAAGTCTGATGGAGCTCTGCTGGGAATCCATCTGGGACTGGGCTTTTTATAGTCACAGGCTTTTTATTACTGTTTCAACTGCCTAATTTGTTATGGGTCTATTTCAGTTGTTGGATCTTTTCTTGGTTCAACTTTGGTGGTTTGGATGAATCTAGAAATTAATTCATTTCTTTTAGATTTTTCAATTAATAGATTTTAATGGAGTACGGGTTTTCAAAGCTTTCCCTTATAAGATCCTGAATTTCTCTGGCATCTGTTGTTATGTTTGTCTGTTCATTTCCGATTCTGTTGGTTTGGGTCAGCTCTCTTTTTCTTTTGCTGAGTTGGACTAAGGGGCTGTCAATCTTGTTTGTCTTCTCAAAGAACCAGCTCTTAGATGTGCTGGTTCTTTGTATTGTTTTCTTTGTTCCTATTTCATAAATTGCTCCTTTGATTTTTTTTTAAATTCCTTGAGTTGCATCATTAAGTCATTTTTTCTGTGTTCTTTCTGATTTTTTTTAAAGAGATTTATTTATTATGTATACAGTAGTCTGTCTGCATATATGCCAGAAGAGGGCACCAGATCTCATTATAGATGGTTGTTAGCCACCATGTGGTTGCTGAGAATTGAACTTAGAACTTCTAGAAGAGCAGCCAGTGCTCTTAACCCCTAAGCTGTCTCTCCAGTCCGTTCTTTTGATTTTTTTAAACATAGGCCCTTAGAGCTATAATTTTTCTTCATAGGACTACTTTCAATGTTTCCCAGAATTTTTGTTGTATTTTCATTTAGTTCCAAGAATTCTTAAATGTCTTTCTTTTCCCCCAACCCCAACATAACATTTTATTAATTATTTGGGAATTTCATACAATGCACCCCAATAACACTAACTTCTCATTATTCCTAGCTCCAACCTCCCACCCTCTACCACCCCCCACAAAACCACACCTCACCAAGTCCAATTTGTGTTGCCTATATATTCATTGGAGCACGGTCAACTCCCAGAGGCCAGCCTCTTAAAGAAAACTGCATGCTTCCCTACCACCTCTCCAGAAGCCATCAACTGTGAAGAGTTACACTTCAGCATCTTTAGCACAATTTTTAAGGACTGTCTTCAATAGCTCCATGTCTGAACTGTTTCTTTGTCAGTGGGGAGAATGTCTCTCATTCTCAGTTATGGATCTGTAAGTCATTGTTACCATAGCAAAAGAAGATTTCTGCCTCTAACAGCTGATGGAAACACAGACCATGGATATTAGCATGGTAAATTTCTTTCTTGACTTCTTCTTCTTCTACACATTCATCATCCAGTGATGAACTGTTTAATCTCCACGAGTGTGTATACTTATTAGAGATTTTTTCTTTTGCTTAAATTTTAAGTTTTATTGCATTATGATCAGAGGATACAGAGTTAATCAGTTATTCTGCATTTAAAAAAAATATTTTGTGTTTCAGAATGTGGTTTATTTCAGAGAAACTTCCATGGTCTGCCGAGTAGAAAACACATTCTTTAGTGTTTGGGTGGAATATTCCGTAGATATGTTAAGTCCCTTTGATGTATGCCGCCATTTAATTTGGGTATTTCTCTATTTATTTATTTGATTTGTCTAGGTGACCTGCCTATTGGAGGAAGAGGGTATTGAAATCTCTTCCTATTAATGGGTTGATGTCAAACTGTGCCTTTAATTCCAGCAATATGATTTTTATGAAACTGGATGCACCAGAGTCTATTGCATATATGTTTAGCAGGAACGTCTTCTTGGTTAACTGTTTCCTAGATTAGAATGAAGCACCCTTTATCTTTTCTGATTAATGTTAGTCTGAGGTCGATTTGGTTAGATACTTGGATAGCAATGCCTGCTTGCTTGCTGGTGTATTTGATATGAGCACTTTGGTCCATCTTTTTATTCTAAGGTGGCATCTGTTTTTAGAGCTAAGATGAGTTTCTTGAAGACAACAGAAAGATGGATTTTGTTTCTTAAATTGTTCAGCCAGTCTATGTCTTTTGATTGTAGATTTAAGGCCACTAATATTTCAAGTTGTTGTTAGAGGTTGTGTGTTGATTGAAGCCATTCCTTTTCTCTCTCATTGTTCTTTAGCTGTACTTTGCATTTTGGTAATTATAGCTACATTTGCTTTTTTCTACACTTCTTGGGTATGTCTATTATTCTCTTTAGTCCAAAGTATTGTGTTTGGTATTCAGTTTAGGGTTTGTCTGTTGGATATGAATTCTTTTTGTCTTTTTTTATCATGTAAATTTTTCTTTCCCTTTAACTATGACAGATTACTTTGCTGGGTACAGCAGTCTAGGTTGGCATCTGTTGTCTCTTAGAACTTGGAGTGCACTGCTCCAGATCTGACTTTCAAAACTTTCCTTGAGAATTCTGATGGCTTTTCCTTCATAGGTGACTTGAGGTCTCCCCACCCCCTACACTTTCAGCTTTCATTATTTTTTCCTGTGTTTTGAATAATTAGTATTTTGACTGTGGTATACTGTGAGGTGTCTCCTTTTCTTATGTTGTCTAGTTGGGGTTCTGTGTGCTTCTTGTATCAGTATGGGTATGTCTTTTCTTAGCTTGGGAAAGTTTTCTTCTATGATATTGTTGAAGACCTGCTTTAGGCTATTGACCTGAGATTCCTCTCCCTCGTTTACTACTATAATGAAAAGGTTTGATTTTTCCACAGTACCCTATAGTTTCTGTATGGTCCTTTCCTGTGTCTAATTTTTTTACATAATCTTGGTTTGTGTGGTCTAATTCCTGACATTCAGTCTTACACTTCAGCCATTCTACTTGTAAGATTTTCTCTTGCGTTTTCTAGTGGGGTTGCTGAGGCTTTCAATTCCATCTTCATTTCATCTGAAGTTCTCTTCAGCATCTCTCTTTTTACTGACTTCAATTTTCGGATGCTGGTTTATCTTCATCATTTCATCCAGCCTCATATTTGTGTTTTCTCGGGTATCACTCAGGAGTTTGTTCTCATTAAGTTCATTCTCTTTAAGTTACTTAAGTGGTTTCTTTGTATCTTCTTTCAACTCCCGAATTCTTTGACAGTTATAATTGTTCTTTTAAACCCTGTGTCCCGGGGTTCATCTAGGTAATACTTATTGGAGAACATTTCTCTAGAATTGGTGGATTTGGGGGCTGGGTAGTACTTTGATCTTTCACATCGTGTGCATTTCTGTAATGAGATCTGTACACGTGTACTTTTGTTAGTTCTGGACTGATGTGAACAAAGCAGGCTGGGGAAAAAGCCCAAGATGTATGGATTGGGCTGATCCTCAAAATTGGATATGGTATGGATGGGATGGAGGCAGGTGGAAACAGTGGGCTGGGTTGGCCTGTAGGATGTACATCCTGGTCCAAACTGGGAAGCTGGGGACACTGCGGGTAGGGCTGACCAGACTAAGTTGAGGCACTGGCTGTGGGACCTGGGATAGATGTGCAGAGATTGGGCAGGGTGCAGCTTGGAGGGTAGAATAAGGTAAACTCACCAGGCTGGTCCCTGGTGTGCTATACTGTGCTGGCCTGGAGGTTGAATGTGATATAGGGAGGATGAAGTCAGGGCTAGCAGCAAGATCTTTAGCTGGAAAAAAAGATATGAGACAAGACCATGTACTCACTGAAGAACTGTCAAATGCCCAGAACAGCATGGTGCTTCACGGTGGAACCTAGCTTATTTTTCCCTTCAAATAATTGCATAAAACATTGTTACTGTTGAAGAAACTAGGGCTTAAGGAAGTTAAATGACTTACAGCCACATGGCCAGAAGAGCCAGGCTTCCTATTGCGGTTAATTAGAATTCAAAGCTCGGGTGTTCCTCGCGATCCCACAGTGCTTGTTTTGTGGGAGCATTGTGTTCTGTTCAGTGTGCTGGGCTTTATGGGTTTGGAGAGGGACTGAACCTTGCCTATGCATGATCCAGAGCATCCTCCTGGTGCTCAGGCTCCTTAGATTTGATTCTCAGCTTGCCCTCTCAGGACCCCAGGTCAGCTGCTTGACTCTGCAAGCCTCAGTATCCACACTTAAAATTGTACAGTCATATTCATTCCTGGAGCTAGTATGAGGGATATGCAGGCCAACAGCCACAACTGGTCCACTACTATGTATTCTGTCTAGATGTAGCTGGTATAAGGATGGGCTTTGTTTTTATGTGCTTATGTTACTTGAGGGTCACCTGTGTGCAACACATCTGTGTGTTCTATAACTTGTTCATTAACCCTCTCTTTCCAGGTGTTCTGTTTAGGAAAGTCATACTTCTAAGCAGGCTCTGCTAAAAGGCTGGTTAATTAACACTGGGACAACACAGACTTCTGATGACTTTTTTTTTTCTCAATTAGGGCAATGTGCAGGGCCTTGTTATCCTATAGGGTCTTGATATCTTGAGCAGAAACCCAGATCTATGGAACATTGTTGTTGGAGGGTCACTGAGTGTGCTGGCTCAGCACTCTGGAACAGTGGGAATTTCGGGAGGGTGGTGAGTCAGCACAATGCTTCCAGAGTACAGTCTCTTTGAAATGGCTTCCTTGTGGGGGCCTGTGGTATCCTCTCTTGCCCCCTTCACACCTCCTCTCAGGCAAGAATGGAAAAAATTAGGGGCCAGTGGAGAGGACTCACCGAGTCACAGAGTGGTGATGGCTAACGCCCTGGGTAGAATCTACCATGATTGCTTAGGTGGGTATCTGCTTTGGTGAATATGTCATGGAGGCCACTTTTATGGGACTTTGTCACAGTCTTTGTCAACTTGATACAAACCTAAATATCCCTGGTATGGTAGTTTGAATGTAATTGGCCCCTATAAGCTCATAGTGAGTGGCAGTATTAGGAGGTGTGGCTTTGTTGGAGTAGGTGTGGTCTTATTGGAGGAAATGTGTTACTGTGGGGGTGGGCTTTGAGCTTTCCTATGCTCAGGATATTGCCCAGTGTCTGAGACCATTTCCTGTTGCCTGCAAGATGCAGGACTCCTTCTCTAGCACCATGTCTGTTTGCACATCACCATGCTCTCCACCATGATGATAATGGACTGAACCTCTGAACTGTAAGCAAGCCACCACAATGAAATGTTTTCCTTTATAAGAGTTATCATGGTCACAGTGTCTCTTCACAGCAATAGAAAACCTAACTAAGATACCTGGGAAGTGGGAATCCCAGCTGAGAAATTGTCTCCATCAGATTTGCCTGTAGGGCTATGTCTATGGAGACATTTTCTTGATTGCTTGTTGATGTGGGAGGGCTCAGGCCACTGTGGGTGGTTCCATCCCTAGACAAATGGTCATGGCCTCAGCTTCCCTTGATAATGGGCTAATCTGTAAGTCAAACAAACCCTGTTCTTCTCCAGATTGTTTTGGGTCATGGAGTTGATGACATAAATAGAGAAGGAACTAAAGCAGGTTCATTGTTGCTTGAACCTTGGGGTATTTGGGGGACTCTGACTGAGTCTCTCTACCTTTGGATGCCTGGGTCAGCACTTCCATCTTTTGGATCATAATCCATACTCACAATGTAGGTGCAAGATGGAAATTGTCCCTTTGTCACAGATGGTGGCATGGAAGCTTTGGGAAACTTTCTGGGGGGGCTTGTCAGGAGCAGAAGACAAGAAGACCTCTAGCCTTCCACTAGATCAATGTTTTCCTAGGTCTCCATCAAGGCAGCTCCACCCTGTAGTGTAAGAGTCCTATATGGATGCATTCTCAGTATATAATACTGTCAGCCTCTAGGTATATGGGCCTAGGGTGTTACTCCACAGCCTCAGATTCACAGGACATCCCTACCTCATGCCAGGAAAGGACTAGAAATTTTGCTCTAGAAAGATCTTCTAGCTACTGGAGACAAGCTGGAAGGACAAAGTGCTGAGTTAGGGCCCATTGTATGTGAACATGTGCCCTGCCTAGATGAGCATTACTGTCCCAGAACAATGCTCCTTATACTTCTGCAATGGTGATAGTGGTGGTTTGAATGTGACATGTCCTCCATTGACTCATTGAATGTTTGGAAACTCATTCCCTAGCTAGTGGCCCTGTTGAAAGGTGGTACAACCTTCAGGAGCTAGAGCCTTGCTGGCTGAACTGGGTCACTGGTTGTATTGCCCCACCTCGCTTTGCTCTCATTCTCTGTTTCCTGACTATGAACCCAGTGTGACCAGCCACTCCTTGCCACCGTGCCTCCCCCACCAGGATGGACTGTGCCTCTTACATTGAGAACCAAGGTGAACTTCTTTGGTAAGTTGCTTTCATCGGGTATTTGGTCATGGAATTAACTGAGGTCTTCATAGCTCATAGGCATCATCTTAGAAGGTACATCTTTTAGCAGTGGGAACTTCCTATGGGCCTTCTCATCCTGAATCTATTGTGTACACAACTATGATGGAGGCACTGAGTAGCAGACCACAGAACAGTACTGAGTTCCTAGAGGTTATCTTAGCTAAATGTGTTGCTCTGAACAAGCTATTTTGGTGTCTTGAGTCTTAGTTTTCTTATCCATTAATGGGGTCTAGTGATATGTGCCTTGCCTAATTTTCAGGGCCATCAAGAGCAATGAACTGGGGCTAACCAGGATTTGTGTACTTATGGATATGGAAATCAGAATCATGTGTAAGTTATTTCCACAACCATGCAGCCCCTGTCATGTCCCAGCCCCACTCATTGAAAGTCCTGGGGATTTTTAAAAGTAGTGCCTCTGCCTGGTGTGGCAGCCCATTACAGAGGCTGAGGCAGGAGGATCATGAGTTCCAGGCCAGCCTGGGTGTCAGAGTGAATCTGAGGACAGCCTGAGATGTACAGTGAGACATGGTTTCAGGAAGTCAAAGGGCTGTAACTCAACTAGAGCTCTGGCCTAGCGTGTGCAAGACCCCGAGTTTCATCTCCAGCACTGCCATTAAAAATAAAACTGCTGCTTTAAGAAGGAAGTGCCCCGAAACCCGGAAATCTCTGTAGTGAGTGCTTTGTCGACTAGCTAGTGCTGTTCTGACTAGAGAGATCCACTTTTGTTCCCCCATGGATGACTCCAGCCTCCTAAGTGGTGCACAGTGCTTTTCTACTGGCCTGGTCAGATCCACACACACAGTTAACTACCTAAGCAGATGGTGGCATGTCCTGTGGATATTAAAAAAAAAAAAAAAAAAAAAAAAAAAAAAAGGACAGGTTCCCATCTGCCTTGGATGGTTCAGGGGTGGCCTGCTTTTCCCAGAGGCAGGGCAGCAGGCAAATGTCCTCTGAGTCTAAGGAGCCTCAACAGTGTCCCCTCCATGGATGGGACCATCTGGATAATAATCATGCAGCAGAAGTGAAGGGTAAACTAACCCAAGCCTGCCAGCATGAGGGGACCTAGACTCTGTGTGGCCACTGTGAGCATGAGTCTGGAGAGATAAGGTATGAAAATGGGAGACCAGCTCTCCAGAAGCATGGTGTGTATGTGTGTGTGTGTGTGTGTGTGTGTGTGTGTGTGTGTGTGTGTGTCACCCATGGTGGCCCATGTAACTACAGGTTTGCATCAATACTCTGGATGACGCTGGTCCCACCAAGCTGACAGCCCTGAAGAGTGGCTGCAGCTTCCTCCACCACTTATCCAGTCCTCAGCCTGAAAACAGAAGGAAGGTCTGCTAGCTTGGATGTTGCCCAGGGGGAGGAGATTACATTTTGTAGGCTGGAACAGTACAGTGCTTCTCTTTCTCAGGAGACAGACAGGAATCACATAGAGGTGACTGGTGAACTCAGAAGCATCTGCCATTGGGAACGGCTTGTCCTGGCTCAACATAGACTACACTCTAGTTTTGGAATCAGATGCCTGAAATCCTTGGCCGTAAAACACTGAAATCTCATACACCTGTCAGCTTCCAGGCTTCCCTGTGGGTGACCTCTACTGGCTATTTCTCCAGCCCCAGGCTGCTGCCACCAGCCTTTCTTGGGATGTCCACTCTCCCTGGTTTTACTTGGGGTGTGGTTTTTGCTATACCACAACCATTCTGTTTTGGGGTCCAAGTCATCCATTGTGGTCTGCTTGCCAGCTCCATGAGAAAAGCTTCAGCCATGCTAGTTGTACTGTGGGTTATAAACTCTGTTCGGGGAGCTCATATATCTGGGCCTTTGAGAAGCTATTGAACCAGTGGGTTTTCATTCAGTACCTTATGAGGCCAGGACATTTCTTGTACTTGGACATGTATCTGGCCATTCTGACCCAGCTGGTCACTGTTGTCCCTGTCCCACATTATAATATAGAACTGAGATCAGAGCAGGTTAAAGCATTGGGCTGGAAGACTGTGGGAGTGATTTTGATTAAACTCTAACATGTTGCTCAGTCATTTTGGGTAGAAAGCCTAAGGTTAAGAAAAAACAGTCAAGGACAGAATTAAGTTCATTTGTAAATATTTAAAGTTCTCTAGACTCAGAGGGTCCAACCCTTTTTAGTCAGAATAGAGGGGATGCTCATGCTCCGAGGATATTGGCTAACCCCAAGTGTCATTTACTCTTTTTTCTCCCCTACATTCCTGTCCCTCAGCACACTTTTGCTGCTCATGGACACCCACAAACCTTCAAGCACACACATGCCTAGTCTGTAGCATGGTTCGCAAGTATGTGTCCAGAGTTACATACCCTAAAGATTAAAGATTTCTTTGCCTGTGGAGCATGACTCATCCTTCTTACCATCTAAGCTAACCCTGTAAAGTGTGCAAGAGTCACGAGGGGCTGTATTTGCTCATTGCCAAACCCAGTGAGGCAGCCTTTGGGTAGGAGGAGTCATAGGACCTTCGCAGTGGCAGAGACTGCACCGTTACTCATCTTGGAGTCTGCAGTGTTAGCATTGTGCCTGGTACGTAGCAGGTGGTCAATAATTGTTTTTGAACCCCAAGTCTTGGGTCTGGTGCTAGGTGATGCATCTTCTTCCAGGCCAAACAGCTGGAATAATTCCCTGTATGTGATATGAGATTAGAAATTTATCTATGGCACCTGACAGAATGGTGATGGCAGATTAAATTGACCCATACAAATCTCTCCCAGGTCCCACTGTGCCTGCTATCAGTTTGTCTAACTGGTGTGAACACACTCCGGAGGATCTTAAGAGCCATAGAGGATGTATACATAGAGAATGACTGAGCAGCTGCTACCCCGGATCCTGAGTGACCACGTGGAACAGCACCCTGCCTTCCGTTCAAAATCCCACCTGAAACATCATATGAGTGAGAAG
Organism: Onychomys torridus; assembly: GCF_903995425.1. NCBI lineage: Eukaryota > Metazoa > Chordata > Mammalia > Rodentia > Cricetidae > Onychomys > Onychomys torridus. The sequence goes on along the minus strand of NC_050445.1, from coordinate 38,317,254 downwards.
TAGGCTTCTCACTTTTTGGCCACCAAATGCTTTGAATTTTTTGTTAGTACAGCTTTACCTCTTCAGAAATACTTACCATGTTAACTCAGGCCTTACCCATCATCATTCGGGTCCCAGGCTCCCAAGAAAAGGCAGTGTGTACCAAGGGCTGTGGTCCCGGTTTAGATGGAGAGCCTGCCTGCTCTTACATGGACACTGTTCCCCATTAGACCTCTGCTAACAAGACCTCATTGGGGGGCTGGGCACTGATTCTCCAAGGCAAAGGAAAAGTAAAGTCAGAGAGTTTCTTCCTAAGTTCAGGTTAGGAAATGAATGACCAGTGCTGTGTGATCAGGGTCCACCCTGGGGCTGTCCCCTGCCTTGTGTGTTTCTCATTTAAGAACTAGATTCATCAGGGTGTGTATGTCCCGGTGGGAAAAGAAGGAAGGACTTATTAAGGATAACATCTTCAGGGCTTAAATAAACTATTTAGAGGAGAGAGACTGAGACAGCCTGGTGTGGAGGGAAGGAGCCCTGGGGAGAAGCCGGAGGACTCAGCAAGAATGCTAATCTAGAGGCTGTCAGTCAGAGTCACAGGCACTGGTCCAGCCTCAAGCCACACGGTCAGTTCAGTGACAGTGTTTGGCTTTATCCCAGGGCTCAGGGTCACCTCCCATCTTGTCAATGGTGCCCCAGAAGCTGCCCAGTCAGTTGCAAGAGTCCCTGGATGCTGGGAATGGTTTTCACAGGGTTTGGCAGCAGCCTGGGCAGAGGCTTTTCTTGGTGCTGCTGACCATCTCCCCCGCCCCCCCTTTCTTAAAGAGCTAAGTCCTTGTCCCATGGGAGCTGCAACCTTGATGATAGATGAGCGACACATTGGTGTATTTTTTTTTTAAGAAATCGGAGAATTCACATATTGATGGAAATAAATTTTTTTCTTGTTGCAAAATGAATGCATGATGATGGTAGAAAATGGAAAAACTCAAATTCTTATAAGGAATAAAAAAATCAAGCGCTTTAATTCCATCCTCAGATATAACCACTATTAATACTTTCTAATGTGTGTGTCTTTTCTCCCTGTCCCATTTTCTATCTGATAGGATCCATCATTCTCCTTGTCTGGCTATATTTAAACACTGTAGAATTCTATTACATATACATATATATATATACTTTTTTCTACTTTACTTCTGCTCAGTTAGCATATTCTACAGCGATAAAAGCAACATCATTTTAAATAGCGGAGACATCTTCTGTATGTGGTTGAGTGGTAGACAGGAATATTGGTTTTGTTTTTGCCACCCCCAGAAGCTCTGCATCTTAATGACTCAGCGTATGGTCTGTGAGCCAACAGCACCAGCATTAGCAGTCTGGTAGACATGCAGAAGCTTGGGTGTACCCGGCCTCACTGAGACAGAATGTGTGTGGTGACACACGGGTATGTAATGTTTGAGAGGTGCCGGTCCAGCTGTGGACGCAGGCACATGAGCCCAGGTGTCTGTGAGTGCAGTTAGCTCCTTCCATCCCTACCACAGCTTCTATCTGGGACCTGCGTTTCTATGATCCATGGTTTAGTTGAGGTGCAGGAAACTGAGGCACAAATTACGTCAGCTACTTGGGTGAGATCACCAAGCTGAGCGCTCAGAACTAAAAGAGGTGCTGTCTGGAGACCGGAGCCCTTGCACTTCTGAAAGACCGTGCGCCTCTCTTTGGTCCCTGGCATAATGGGAAATCAGCAAACCCAGACTCAGTGTTCGTCATGCATGTAAACCTGAAGAAGTCATGCTATGCTCAGATGACTAAAGGTTCTTTTCAATATCACAGGTACTGTCTCATTGTCTCATGTGCACAGATATGTCAGAAAACACTCAGCAGGCATTCTTTCATTACTGTCTTGCATGTGGTCAGTCTTCTGTAACATTCCTCTCTTCACCATGAGACAGGGGTTAAGGATAGAGAATAGCAACCATCTCCCTGATTAGAGAGATGCACCCACAGGATGATAAAACCTAAGATAGTTCAAAGTGTGAAGGAATACAGTCAAAGGCTGAATGAAGTCCCTGGTGCCAAGTCCTGGCCTCCAAGGAGATAGTTTGAAGAGGTGGGGTCTTTGGATAGTAATTAGGTCTTGAGGTCAGAGCACCCATGAACAGACTGGTGTCCCTGGAAAGCAGGTCCCAGAGAGTTAGAGCACCCCTACCCTGCTCCCTGAAACATGCCAGAAACAAGCCTTGTGGGCTCCAGCGTTTTGTTACAGCAGCCTGAACAGACTTAGACAGACTTTTATTTTCAGTGTTCCATCTGGAGAACAAGAAGTGGTCATTCTGCCTCTCTGGCCCTTGGAGGAAGGGGATCTGGGATAGTCACAGTACTTGTGCTTGTATGATGAAGGCTAGTGCTGCTCTTTGGTGCCACGATCAGGGCCAGCCTTGCATGGCCTGTAGACTCTTCCTGTCTATTGTCCTCAGGGGCCAGGGGCATAGAGAACCAGCCACCTATCAGTTCCCCCTCACTCAGTAGACCTTGTTCAACTGGCTGGTATTGTCTCAGGGCAACTAAACTGAGAAGTGGGGAGAGGTGACACCCCACTCTGTAACTTTTCCTAGGGAAAAGGGAACAAGTATCTCTACCCCAACACCCCAACAGAGCCTTGACAATAGACCTAAGAAATGATTCACCCCAAGTCCAGTGTAGTGACTAGTGAGTTTAGTGGGGTAGGTTGTACAAGCATGGGTGAGGAACATGGGCGCCTCAAAGACAGCTGCATGACTGAAAAAGCCCACCCCATCATGGCAGATGACGCATGAAAGCTGGATCCCTGGAGCTCTCGGCAAAGCCTGCAGGCCACTTTGGAGACTATTCTCTCCTGAGCAATTGTTGGCATTTATACACAATGATGTTTGTAACACACACACACACACACACACACACACACACACACACACATCAATCGTGTAAGTCTTAGGAAGTTTTTGAGACTTGTAAGTTTTGGAATTTTGGTTAGTTTCTAGGACTGAGAAATGTGGTGTCCTCCTCTCTCCAGGAGGAAGAAGTAGCTACACGACACCCTTAACACCTTTATTAGCAAGGTGTTCATCTGGCTCAGCAGGGCTTGTCTGTGTGTCTTTGCCAGGAGAAGAGCCATTTTTATTTCCCATTCTGCTGTCTGCTAAGTACTATGATGTCTCCTTTGCACTGGGTGCTGTGCAACCTCTTGTTCCTAGGAATCTTCTGAAATTCACATTCCCTTCCCTCTGTGCCATCTCTATGCCCACGGACTCTGATTGTTTTCATTGAATAACACTTCTTCTCTCCATACTCATGCTCTCATTCTGGGCCTGGCATCCTGAGAGAATGCAGCGGTCAGGAGGTGACACTTATGGAGGTGTCCCATTCTAGCACTGTGCAAGTTCTGGCCTTGCTTCACCCTCTCAGCCCTGATCACTGCACCACACCCTTAACTATTCTCCCTGTCACTCATCTTGTCCCTCCCCAGTGAATTTTCCCTATGGCAACCAGAATTTTCCATAGCAAATCACATCTGACCACACTAATGTCTTTCACTATAGACGGCTTCACCTAGACCCTATGGTGTGCAGACAAAACCTTTGTTGCCAGGTTCCCACGGTTTTACTGTTCCTGCTGTTTGTGTCCTACATTCTTGATGCATATGGGTTATTTTAGAACCAGCCTGGTTTTGAATTGCTCTGAAGTTTGAACTCTTTTGAGAACGTCATTGCTCCCTTTCCATCTAACTGGCAAACTCCTGCTTCTATACCCAGCTCTCATAGCACTCCCAGGACTCGCCTCAGAGTAGCCCCATACCAGCTGCTGTTTTCCAGGGATTCCGTCAGGCCGTTTGCAGAGCCTTTTTATAAGAATTATCACTCATATTTCTGGCTCTGATACCAGGCTTCTGCCAGCTACAGGACAGCTAGCTTCTTTTTCCTTCTACTTTTACACTCCAAAGTCTCATGGAATCATTTATAAGAAGACAGATTTCAGTTTTGATCTCGATGGAGGCTGGTGCGGGGGAAGTTTTGGGAACATGGAGGCAAAGGGATAAGAAGGGCCTTTTGTTGTTTCTGGAGGAAGTAGTTTAGGAAAACAGCTCATTTTTCTAGTAGTTCCTTACTGAGAAGCCTGGCCTAAAGTCTTGGTCCAAGTTACTGCGAGTGGGATCGGAGCTATTCCTTTTTGTGTCTCTTGAGTAAAATACTCTTTTCCAGATTCTGTTTTTCATTTCTTATTTTAAATTGAGAATAGATTATTTTTTAAAAGAGAAAGTACAAAGGAGGCCTTATTCTATCTATCCAAATTTGCTCACTTTAGCATTTTGTCTCATTTGCTACGTTACATCCTCTTTAAATATACATGCACAACATTCCTTTTCAGAGCCATTTAGTAGTAAGCCTCATGTAAAACGTTCCTTTATGCTTCCATAATTTAACACATATTTCCCCAAAGGACATTTGCCCTCATAACCTTATCAAAAGGACTGAATCAAGGCACTTAACATTGATATGATATTGATATTTAACATTTTATCCATATTCTCATTTGTTTTATTTTTTAAAAAATAAACATTCGTGTGTGTGTGTGTGTGTGTGTGTGTGTGTGTGTGTGTGTGTGTGGTGTGGGGACATGCATGTCACAGTGCACATGTGGAGGTCAGAGGACAACTCAGTTCTTTCCTTCTACCTTCATGGGGTTCCAGGGATTGAACTGAGGCTGACAAACTTGTGTGGCAAATGCTTTTACTCACAGAACCATCCTGATGACCCCATATTCCAGTTTTACCATTAATCTCAAAAATGTCCTTCAAAATATATTTTTCTGGCCTAGGATCACACATGGCTACTAGGGAATTATGTTTTTTCACCTTGCTTATGTTCCTTAGTTTTTTCTTTATTTTATTATTATATATGGCTTTGATATTTGTAAAGAGCAAAACTACATAATTGTGGGATGTCTCTGAATTTGGGCTGCCTGTCTCTCTGGATCAGGCATGACACAGGTGTAAAGCTAAGCTACATCTCCACGGGATGGCATGGACCTGGGAAGCACATGACATGGGTTGTCCCACTCTGGATGGCATTCTCTTTGATCCTCCTTTAAAGCTGGTTTTTGCCAGATTTCTCTCAAAAATTTTTTTCCTCTTTTGTATTTCACAAGACATTTGTGGACAGGGACTTTGAAGCTGTGTGAGTATCTTGTCATTCAACGGATGTCCCCCTCAGATGCTTCTTCCAGTCAAGCAGATGAAATGGGGTGTGTTCAAAGCAGTGTGGGCACAGAGTCCCTCAGGTATTTTTCTTCTCGGTGTCCTGAACCTTTTGTACCATGTCACCTCCCTGTGTTCTTAAAACGTTGCCTTGGGAAAATTGTCTGCTCTGGATGGTGGTGGTGTCATTGTGGCTAACATAGGGTCGAGATACCCTATGATGTGGCCCGCCAGTCTCTGGAGGCAGTAGGGGTCCTGGCCACCTCTCAATATACACCTCATCTTTGAACAGGGCCCCCAGAGATGGCTCCCCTGTACCACAGTGTAAGGAATTTAGTGTCTCCTCATGTCTGTCCTACATAAGGAATGTATGTGTGTTCAGCCAGATATAATCTGCTTCCTGGACTGTTCACATGTCTGAGACCCCGACTTGGTGCCACAACTTCCAAGCATGACTGTCAACCACCCCTCCCAACATTCTTTCAAGTGACTTTCCTAACTAGCGGATCACATGTAGATTCTAAATTTGGACCACAGTATATGTGGAATAGCCACATTGCCCTTCATGTTAGGGACAAAAGGCAAAGACCACTGTAGCCATGTGTGCTTGTCCTTAGCTTTTGCTGTCCATATATCCTTCTGCAGAAGTAAAGTTTGCCTTGCTGAGATATCTCCATTTGAGTGGTGGCCTATTGAGTTGTGATCCCAGTCTTTTCTCCAACAATGATACTGCTCACTTTGCTACATTGCAGAACTCAGGACTCACGGTCTAGAGGAAGAACTATCTTGGACCAAGGAAGCACATTTAGTCTAGAGCATTGTGGGAGCAGAAAAAGGATGGGTTTCAGTTCCACCTGCATCTGTCTGTAGTTGGAGAGTGAACAGGGGTTTGTGAGGCAGAGAGGAGCATTTATATAAAGGAGGTGGTGCAAGGTAAGGTGAGGCTTGAGGGCATCCGTCCATCCACAGCAGTGATGGGGAGAGTGGGTGGGCTGGAGCTTGATCCATGGACGCTGGCTTGTCTGAGATGAGGAAAGAAAAGACCTGAGTAAGCTTCTTAGATTCCTTACCTGTCACACAGAAGAGTGTTGACATTATCCTTTGGGATAGACAGAACCCAGACTTGGCACCCTGTAGTTTGAATTTTGCCTGGTACCATGGCAAGCAAAGGAAGATGAATGAGGCAGGGTAGAGAAGGATCTGGTATAGGTGACCTCATGGAATCAGTGGAGGCAGAATGAGGGACTGAAAGATACAAGACTAGAGTAGAACCAATAGTGTTTGATAGACTGTGATGGGGAGGAGAGCTCCAGGTGAGTCTTTATGGTCCTGCACACACCTCTCAGGGAAGTGAGCAGACCACAGACCAGGTATAGGGGACAGGTTTAAGGTAGGTACCAGTGAATCCAATGACCCTGTCTAGCTTCCCACCCCCCATGGTTCCTCTGCTGTGCTGTTCTTGTCCAGAATGCATGCATATATCCCAGACTCACAGCCCCCCTTCCCGGAGCTGTCTCCTGAAATCTCAAGTAACCTGAGCTCAGTGCATACAAGCAGATAAAAACTCCACACACTCTCTCAGAATTCCAGAGCTGCCAAGATGCTAATTGACTGGTACCTGACTCTACCTTCATGGGTGGTGATGGGAGAGAAGGCGACCTTGGGTTCTGGCTCAGCCTCTTAGAAAAAAATGATCAAAATAAAACAGAGAGTCTTATTACAGTGGCATTTCTTCCACAGAGATGACCCCATAATAGGGCTGTCCCAAGTGGAGCACAAGGTAGTTTTCAATTCATATACATCCCAATGTGTGTACACACTGGGGTTTAACTGTATGAAGCTTTCACTGCTCCTACAGTGTCAAGTGCCTGTAGGCTTAAGGGAAATGCAGGGTTTCCAGGCTCTGTTCTCTAGGCCTGCTGGGTGTATTTCCCAGGCCCAGTCCCCCATTCTTATTTGTTGTGCTCATTTGAATATATGTAAGCAATTCCTTTCTTACACATTTCTGGGTCCATGTGGCCCAGCTTCTTGCATATTCTAGAAGGAAAGGGGCACTTGGTGGAGGAAGACTTGTGATCCCCCTGAAAAGCATTTTATTTTTCTCTGTGTTTTCCTGGTGATGGGGTAGCTCATTGTCCCCTCTTATTTGAATGTACCCTCTGCTACTGCCTGTAGATGGCCTCGTCTCCTCTTGTAGCCAACATCAGTCAATGGTGATAGGCAAGTCCTTGGATTTAAATTTTAATTAATAAAATGATATACAGTTATGAATGCAGCTCTTTAGTCCCATTAACTACATTTGCAATGCTCCTTAGCCACATGTGGCTAAGGGCAATGTCTTGGCTTGTATAGATAGGAAACATGTCCATCATATCAGGAAAATCTGTTGAACAGAGCATTTTGATTGCTTGCTTGCTTGGTTGCATTACACACATGATATGTGTGGGAGCATGGGTACAGCAGTGGGTAGAGGTCAGAAGACAAGTTTGTAGAGCTAATTTTCTCTGCTCACTTTTATGTGGATTCCAAAAATCGAAGTCATATCATTAAGCTTGCATGGCACGTGCCTCTACCACTGAGCCATTTCATTGGCCCAGAGAACAGAGCTAGGGGGGCTGTGGTCATTCCCCATTAACATGATGCTTCTCAGAGACTGAGAGTCCACCAGATGTAGGACAAGAAGCCTATATTCCTTGAGATCTCATGGATACTCAGGGTGGCCATGGGCAAAACCAAGAGGATTTAGCCTAGATGGGCTTTTCAGGAAAACTGAGCCCTGGATCCTTAATCTCAGCATTCTTAGCTCTAAGGCAAGCATATCCAAGGGTTTGGGGGGAGTGTATAGGTATCTTTAGCAAAACCATGTCTTTCTTGTCTATCACAGAGTTGAACAAGGCAACCATGCCTGACCTTGAAAGGGACTTCAGAGACTGGACCTGGCGAGGTACTTGGTTATGGGGCCATCTGGCTTGTTGCATGTGACTGTTGACTTTGCCCTTCATGGTATGCTCTGTGAGTATCAGAGTACTTGCTGCCCAGTCCTTCTCATTTGTTCCATGGGCTCTCCAAAGCTGTGGATGGTTGGCAAGGATGCCCACAAGTCCAGCTGTTTTCTAGAAATCCAAATCTTCTAAACTGAGTGTAGCTGCAGGCTGAAAAGCAGCATGCCACTTCTAGGGCAGGCCACTGAGATGAGCGAGTTGATAGTATGGGGGGTGGGAGTCTTGTCAGCAATGTGAATTGATTGGAGTGATGGATGTGGGATCCACCAGCCTCTCTGAGTCCTCCTCTCTCCTATGGAGGTTTAGCAGAAGAGCTTGTGTCTCCCTTCCATCATCCTCTGGTCTCCTTTGCAATAGCTCTGTGCCCTCAGTTACCCACCCCTGGCCTTATGAGACTGGGTCTTCCCATCAGAGCCTCTACTGAGACTACAAACAGAATAGTACTCATAGCCAGTGTGTCTTTCTCTGAAGACAGGGCTCTGCAGAAAGCTGATGCGTTTGTGGGCTTCTCTACCTGACTTGGCAGCCACAGAGTTGTGAAGAGCACATTGGGTGAGGTGGAGCCATCTTGTTCTTCCTCCTGCTTCTGAGAGGTAGAGAAGGGACGGGTTTATTCAGTGCTAGACATGGGCATTCTAGCAGTCTTATGTGGTCGCCACAGCATATTCATTGGAACAGGGAAGACGAACATAGCACTCTGGCCTGTAGATCAGCCTAAATCTTTGTTAGAGCAGAAAGTGGGCAGTGACTGGTCATGACAGCGGAGAGGAGAAAAAGCTTCTTGGCAATCGACTGAGTGTATCAGGCTCTGCTGACTCTCCACAGGAGGCCTTGCCTTGGAGGAGGTGGGAATGGGGGGTGGCATGGGGGGGGATGTTTGGGAGGTGGGAGGAAGTAGGGGAAACTGGTGCCAATTGGTACAGTATGGAATTTTAGAAATCTCATTTTGGTCTAACATTGCTCCATTTAAAACTGGTATGATCCTAAAGACTATCATTAAAGAGTCATTAGTTTGGCTACATATATGGTCTTTTAAATGAAAACATTTAGGAATAGGCCCTTTTGTTGAACAGAGACTAGGATATAGAAAATAGGACCCAGGACCAGCAAGATGGCACAGTGGAGACCAGCAAGATGGCACAGTGGAGACCAGCAAGATGGCACAGTGGATAGAAACGCTTGCTCCACAAGCTGTGTGACCTGAGGTTGTTCTCAGATCTTATAGTAGAAGGAGAAAACTAAGTCCCAGAGGTTGTCCTCTGACCTCCATCTGTGTCCCATGGGATATGCATGCATACACACACACACACACACACACACACACACACACACACACACACACACACACACAAAGAAGAAGAAGAAGAAGAAGAAGAAGAAGAAGAAGAAGAAGAAGAAGAAGAAGAAGAAGAAGAAGAAGAAGAAGAAGAGAAGGAGGAGGAGGAAGAAGAGGAGGAGGAGGCAGAGGAAGAAGAGAGCTAGTGACATTCAGAAAACTGGAGCAATAATCTGAGACACATTTGCCGTTAAGGAGTTGAACAGGTTTACAGGTAAGGATCTTGGTACACCAAAGACTAATTTTTCTTATGCCCCAGTTTCGCATGGGTCTGGTTCCAAGTAGGTGATCTAGATTGAGTTTCTTGATTTATGAGGCAACTAAAGTCAAGACTTCCTTTCTAAATGCCTTATTTCTCTACACATCATCCAGCCAGTCAGTCAGGAACAGAACAGGAATGACCTCAGAAACAGTGGGAGTCCACTGTTTCGTTCCCTTTCTGCTAAGCACTCACCTTCCCTATAAGCAGAGTGGTTAACTCAGCTCCAATGACAGAATCTGCCTGCCTGTGCCTAGCATTTAATGAGACAAGCCCAGAAGACACACTGAATATAGGGAAATCCCTGCTTATCACTTAGGATAATTTCAGCAAAAAAAAAAAGGACACCTAAATAAATGTTTACTAAATGATAATCTTTTTAGTAGTTATAAACTGAGAATACCTGGTTTCAGGTCAGTTAATATATACCTGTCCCTGTTGCTAAGGACTTCCCTTCCTTCCACTGTTATTATTCATTGTCCTTATTAACCTGTTGGTCTTGATATGACACCCCTCAACAGAAGTAAAGGGACTCTTTCTGTCAGTTTCTTTCTATTAATTGGAATTTTTTTTTTTTTGAAAGCCACCTTACTGTTATTCTAACATTTCCCTGGCCAAGACTATATATATCACATGACCCTTCTTGAACCAATAGTGAGAATGAGATCACTATAAGCCAATGAAAAGCCAGGGGAGGATATGGAGAGAAGGTCACTTTCCTCAGCTGATGGTCTCAGAAAAAATAAATATCAAGACAATGGCGTGGATCTGTATGAACAGTGACTGGTTTCTGCTCTATCAAGGTCAGTGATCAAGAGACAGAGGCAAAAAGACCCTGGGTCTCTTTGAAATTACTTGCAAGCTAGGGAAAAAAATCTTCATGACAGCTGATGAACGTAGAGTCCCAGGAGGGCTCAAGTCCCCAGGTGTGTGCTGAAGAGAGGCTGCAGAGAAAACAGCCCAGAGCCATGATGGGGAGTTAGTTGGGGGGACTCCCAGTAGAGAAAATTTTAAAATATGAATTCTGGAGATCAATCTTGCTGGACACAGGCTGTCAGGAAAGGGGAACAGACATCTCAAGTGAGCTAACTAAGGCAGAATGTGAGAATCAGTCATTTCCACATGGGTATGTATGGTATTTGGGTCTCATTTGCGATGAGACCATAAGAGCCATGGAGGTAGATTCTCTCTTTACCCATGGGTCTCCAGTGCCCAGCACAGCCTGCAGGAGTAGGGTGCTGCTTGTTTTAGGAACAGATTAGTAATGCTCACCTTGAGAAATGGAGAAGCTGGGAGAGAGCAGGAGAAGCCTGAAGCAGAGGACAGCACCGTGACTCTTTTAATAGGACAATTGGTGTCCTTGAGACCAAAGACAGCTCTGTTGAATCCAGCCAGGGTTTGTTCACAAAAGAAGTGACTCCATTAATGGAGATCCCCACCCAGATGGAAGTCTTCATGTGTCTTTTGGTTTTATTTCTTCATGAAAGAGCCAGACTAGACCATCAGCTGAACTCAGGAAGTCTGGGGTTAGGCTGGGTTGACTGATGGGATTGTCACTTTTTCTAGGAGACATAGGCACCAAGCATGGTAGGAATGCTTCTATAAACATGAGCAGACAGGGTACGACCAGTTGACTCTTGGGAACCTTTGTCACATGGTACCACTTTGCCACTCTATGAGGGCAATACCCCAACCAGACCTGACTCATAGAAACATGAGTAAAATGCAGGGCTAGGTTGCAGGGCTAGGTTTTTGTTTTCTTTAACTTTTGTTCTTTTCTCATACATTACATCCCCACTGCAAATTTCACTTTCTCCACTCCTCCCAGTCCCTTCCCCCACTCCCCTCTCTTCCAGATCAACTCCTTCTCTGTTTCTGAGAGAGGGAGAGAGAGAGAGAGAGAGAGAGAGAGAGAGAGAGAGAGAGAGAGAGAGAGAGAGAGAGAGAGAACTCCCAGGGATATCCACTGAACATGACCTAACAAGATACAATAAGACTGGGCACAAACCCTCATATCATAGCTGCATGAGACAACCCAGAAGGAGGAAAAGGGTCCTAAGAGCAGGCAAAAGAGTCAGAAACCTACCCCACTCCCACTGTTGGGAGCCCCACAAGAACACCAAGCTACATATACCTCTGCCATGTTCTCCTGGTATCCTAGACCCTGTAGGCTTCTACAATCTCTCCTCCCCCTCTTCTTCAGGGATCCAGGCTAAGTATTTTATGACATTGTGAGGGCCCTATTAAAAAATATTGGGGATAAGCCTGCCTGCTGCTTTAGGCCCCAGAGGACCCTGGAGGACAAATATAGCCCCACCCTAGGTCACTAGACTTGGGGCAGGAAGAACTTCACCCATGAGCCTGCTGTGGTGCTGGGCAGTTGGGCACCATTTTAATTTTTGGAAGCAGTGTCCTGTTTAGCACCATGATGGATGGAGTGGACAATGAGGCCCACATGTGGTGTCAGGCAGATGGGTGCTATTATGGTGATCAAATTATGGTGCACTATAGAGAGACAGAATGGTTCACGTCCTGTGGATAGAGGCATATCTGAAGAGAAGAAAGTGGTGAGGAGTGGGCTGATGCATGTCGCTGAGGGCTGTGGTGATGTCTGGGCCTGGTTTGCAGCCAGGCCCATGTTTAGGTTCATGGCTCTATTGCAGTCCCAGTTTGCTTTGATGTCCATGGCTCCTGATACCACCAAAGGGCAAGAAGGAAGGGCTGCACAGAGTTGGCCCTGCCCCTCACTAACTATAACACTTGGGAGAACTGGTCCTGCCCCAGCTGAAGCACTCAGGAGAGAGGGTCCTACACCTTACCTAGGCAGCACAATAGAGCTGACCCTGTTCATAGGAGCTAGGGCAAGCTGTCCCTAAGGGAGGGAAAAGGGGAGAGCAGGTCAGACTGCCATGTGATGAGGGAAAGATGCCTCCACTCACCCCTCACCACCTGCAGTTGGTGGGGGACCTGATCCAACGCCTCACCAGCTGCAGCACTCAGGGGAATGGGCCCTCTACCTCTTTTGGAAAGCATATTAGAGTTGACCCTGTGGACAGGGGCATGGGTGAGCCAGCCCTGAGCACACAAGAGGAGCGTAGCTGGTTCTGCCTCCCTTGGCCAAGACCTTGCCCTGCCTCTCCTCTGACGTATAGTGGCATGGGTGGAGAAGAGATGCTTTCTCCCCTGCCCCCTGCCTATCAACACCTGAGGCAGGTGGGAGAGTTGGCCCTGAGGTCAGAAGGGTGCAAGGAAGGGCTGCCCCAGCCCACCACCAACTACAAAACTTGGGAGAACAGGCCCTGCACCTTGCCTGGGCAGCACACTAGAGCCAATCCTGTTGGCTGAGGTGTGAGTGAGCCAGTCGCATAGTTGTGAGCACGGGCGAGCTGTACCCATTACTCATCTGTCTTCTGGCAGTATGGGCAGGGGAGATCTGCCCTTCACCCCCACCCCATCAATGCCTGAAGCAAGTGGGAGAACTGGCCCTGAGGTCATAAGATCAGGAGAGCTGGTCCTGGCCCTCATCAGCTTTAGCACTGGGTAGAGTGGCCTCTATGCCACACTTGGGCAACACAGCAGAGCTGATCCTGAAGCTGTAGGTGTGGGAGATCCAACCCTGAGTACATGAAAGCAAGAAAACTGGCCCCTTGCTCATTGCTGCAAGGGGTAAACTCACCAGGACAATACAAGAGAGCTTACCCTGGTGGTGAGGACAAGGGAGAGCTGGCCAGCTGACCAGCCCTGCTACTACTCAGGCTCAGAACCAGGTTACATGTTGGCCCACCCCAACATCTGCCCCATCTGTGATCTGGTGAAGCATGTGAAGGGACTGGTCCTACAGACCCAAAGCTGTGGGATTTCCATAACACAGGGTGACTGTAAGGACTATGTCCTTAATTACGTCATCAGCCTGTGATGGTGGCCCAGCCTAAAAAGAGGGTGGGCTCTCTGTGTGTTCCTTTTCTCTTTTCTGCACTCTCTCTTCCCTCTGTGAGGTTTCTCTGTTTCTCTATTTCTCTCTCTCTCTCTTTTTTTCTCCCAATAAAGCTCTAGAAAGGCAACCATGGCTCGTGATTCTTCCACCAACCAGCACTCTCCTCCATCGGCATGGCCACCATGAGTGCCGGCCAGACACCAGTGCCACCGCCTTAACCAACAGTGACAGCAGGATAACTAAGAGGAGTCCCAGTGAAGGCCCAGCATTTATAGTGTAGCAGAAACCAGAGTTCTTGAACCAGACCAATGACTCTTTGCAAAGAACACTTGCAAGTAAAGATGTATGGACAAAAGGGTGTACTTCATGACTCACTGTGTCATAGTGCAGCTTCCATGACAAGACTGATGTTTTTCCTTCTCCTTTTCTCTTAAATTTTATTTTATTGGGTAGGAGAGGTTGCAAGGGCAGAGAGTGGATACAGAGGGATGGGAAAATGAATGGTATGGAGATGCATGATGTGAAAAACACACAGAACAAATAAAAAGGAGAAAAAATATTGAGAAACGCTGGATAGTGACAGAAGAGCCTTTCTTGCCACAGTGTTCCATTGCATGGGTGGTAGATCTGTGAAGCCCGCCCAGAGAACAGCTCTCACTACTGGGGCTGACTCTATCAAGAGCTTTGTTTCTTGTTCTATTGTGGTGATATTGTGTTCCCCAATATATCGTGTACCCTAATAAATTTATTTGGGGTCAGAGAACAGAACAGCCACTGGACAGACATAGAGGCCAGAAAATGGTGGCACTCACACCTTTAATCCTCGCCTTCTGGAGGCAGAGATCCATCCAGATCTCTGTGAGTTCAAAGCCACACTGGAAACAGCCAGGCATGGTGACTCACACCTTTAATCCCAGGAAGTGATGTCAGGGAGCAGAAAGGTATATAAGGTGTGAACTAGAGTCTGGTTAAGCTTTTAGGCTTTTGAGCAACAGTTCAGCTGAGATTCATTCTGGATGAAGACTTAGAGGCTTCCAGTCTGAGGAAACAGGATCAGCTGAGGAATTGGTGAGGTGAGGTGGCTGTGGCTTGTTCTGCTTCTCTGATCTTCCAGCATTCACCCCAATACTTAGCTTCAGGTTTGATTTTATTAATAAGACCTTTTAAGATTTGTGCTACATCCTATCCCCACATTTATAAAGGTAGCAAATTGCAACTCGCTGCAAAAGTTACCTTTTGGTGATGACTGGGCTGGTTCTTTGCAGAGAACAAGGGAAATAACAGAGTGCTTAAAAGCAATTAGTTGAAGCAACAAAAAGAACAAAGGGAACAACAAAGAGGCTATTATGCAAATGTGTGTGGCCATTCACCACCATTCTGCCTTGGGGAGCTCTGTGGAAGACGCAGAAGTTCCTGACTGAATTTTTAGTCCCCCTCTCACTTAACATCGAGACTCAGTATAATGATTTGTGTGGATGTTTTTTACCCCCCCCCCCAACCATCATATTAGCAATTGGCCTCACCCATGTCTGCAGGGGGCCCAGCCAGACAAAGGCACCTGCTCCTGACTCAACGAGAGATGAAGCTGAAGGTTTAGTGGCCTTGGAATGTGTTGCTGTCTGTGGTCCTGAATAAGGTTTTGGGATGTTTTGGGGGAGGTGTGGAGGTGTGCATGTGCGTGTGCGTGTGCGTGTGCGTGTGTGTGTGTGTGTGTGTGTGTGTGTGTGTTTGTGTGTGTGTTTGTGTGTGTGTGTGTGTGTGTGTGTGTGTGTGTGTGTGTGTGTGTGTAAGATAATTTCAGGGCCTGAGATGGCTCAGTGTGTGAGCATGCTGCCAAACCTGACAACTTGTGTTTGATCCCCAGGACCCATATAGAAGGGGAGAACTGACTCCTTCAAGTTACCCTCTCACAGTGCAAATGTGTGTGTGCATGCATGCGTGTATGTGCACACATGCACACACACAAAAGTAACTTATAAATTATAACTCTTTAATTTTATGTGTATGTATGAGTGACTTCATATATGTGTGTGCACCATGTGCATGCTTGAAAATTTAAAAATGATCTCATTTTGTCTAGACTCTGCTATTCACAAGCTTGGTGACCTTGGTCTTATTCCTTAGGGACACACTGTTTCTTGGCTTTGGTAAGTTGAGGGTGGTGGTTACTGTCACTACTGTGAGTATGGAGTTGTACATAACAGAGTGCAACTTCTAAATTCATGAGTCATTATTGCTGTCTTGAGTGTCTACCTACTTGTATCTGGACTGTGGCTCTCTTGTTTTTCTTCATTGGATGGAAAATACAGTGTCTGTTGTGGGATATTTGTACACTGTGTGAAAATGTGTTGCTGTGATTGGTGTAATAAAACGCTGAACGGCCAATGGCTAAGCAGGAGGTATAAGTGATACTTCCACTTCTGGGCAGAGAGAGAATGCTGGAAGGGGAAGGCAGAGTTGTCAGTCAGGTGCAGAAGAAGCAGGATGGGCAGTACAGAGTAAAAGAACATAGATTAAAAGATATGGGTTAATTTATGTTGTAAGAACTATTTAGGAACAAGCCTAAGCTAAAGCTGAGCTTTCATAATTAATAAACAGTTTCTGTGTCCCTTTTTGGGAACTGGCTGGTAGGACGCAGAAAGACCCTTTACCTAGGGTGTCCAATGTGGGAACTCAAATATCCAAACACAGGACCTGAGAAAGCTGAGAAAAGATCTGGGCAAGGAGCCGGACGTGGCTCCTGTGCAGTCTCTCAGGGGGACTGGTGCTCAATGGCGTATAGAAGCACAGCTACTGCCACTGCCTGTGGGCTGGAACCAGCTGCCAGTATGCTGTGCCAGCTCCATGTGCTAAGTTGAGCCTGTGCTGTGGCTGACTTGGCAGTTTAAGGTTTGTCTCATGCAGTCAGAGAATGCTGCAGGTGCTTAGTAAAGCCAGGTCCAGACACAGAAAACCTCTAAAAAGGGACAGTATGTTTAGAAATGTGCTTAGATGCTAAGGAAAAGAAAATGGGTATTGACAGTCATAGAAAAAATAGTTTAAAATTAATAAAGTCTTTTAAGAAAGAATAAAGTAATATAAAAAGAATAAGCCATGTAAAGATGGTAAATACACAGGGTGTCTGGATCCTGTATGGTGTTTTGTTGACTTTGACTTTTGTAGATGCTAATATAAAAAAAAAATAGCTGCTGAGAGACATTGGATAATGAAAACTATTAGATTAAACCAACCTATATAGTTTAAGACTGTCTTAACTTCAAAATGGAAGTCAGAGAATATGTTATGTTGGGGGAGAGGTTATGCCTTTGTTTCCACAGGAAACAAAACGTTACAGTTCTCATCAAAATTAATAAAGATCAGATTTGACTGAGGGAGATCTCCTGAAAATCTTGACTACAGACATGAAAAAAAAAAAAAAAAAGAGAGAGAGAGAGAGAATAGGGCAGGTGACACATATGCTGATCCCTCTACTATGGGAGCAGTTCTGAGACTGAATGAGACATGATAAATCTTGTCTACAGAGTCCTCATGACTTATTATTACATGCTATCATTTCATATAACATGGATAGAGGTTTGGCTATCCAAAACAAACAATACAGTCCAAACAAACTTATGAAATTAACAGATACCTTTTGCCTGCTCAAACATAAAACAAAACAAAACAAAAAATCATCATTAACTGACTTGTGCACACTGCACATTCCATACTGGTGTTAATGCAGATATGTATGTTGCCTTTAAAAGTTTTTGTGTTTTTTGCTGGGCAGTGGTGGTGCACACCTTTAATGCCAGCACTCAGGAGGCAGAGCCAGGTGGATCTCTGTGAGTTCGAGGCCAGCCTGGTCTCCAAAGCGAGTTCCAGGAAAGGCACAAAGCTACACAGAGAAACCCTGTTTTGAAAAACCAAAAAAAAAAAAAAAAAGTTTTTGTGTTTTCAACAACAACAAAAAAGGGCCAGATACTAATGAAGACAAGTAGCCCAGATGATCCAGCCCCTCAGAATGCCTCTGTTGGTGTTTCCTTAAAATTCTGCATCCAGAATAACTTCAAAGCTGCTGCCTGAGATGGTCCAGCTTCACAGACTATTCTAGCTAAGACTTCAGATAAGCTCTATACTTTCACATTATACAGAGACTAAACAAAAAATAATGCAGCTAGCTCTCCCAGGACTTTATCATTATCTTAATTTTCTCAGAGTCCCCTAGAGATGCAGGAGCCCTCAGACAACAGGAAGCAGTCTAGAGAATACAACGCTCACATTCCCAAGAGGTGGGGTGGGTGGTTTTTGGTCTTTCACTGGGTTATGGATGTTTGTCATCACTTAGCATGCAAGGTTAGCTACAAGTTGCTATTGGTCATGGTCAGGGAAAAAGCTGAACAAAGGAGATTAGATTCAACTATCTTTTTCTGAAGAATAAAAGGGAGATATAGTATAGAAATGATGGGATAAAAGGGTGGATTGTTGAGTCTAGTTTTGAACTAAAAAATAGATACTAGTCTCAAATATTTTACATTGATATGAATTTTTGTATATTGGTACAAATTTGAGGTTGTCTTTGTTTTACTGTATGTGTTACTACTCTTGTTTAAAGTATTATACCTATGTAGCTCATTAAAAATGTAGTGTAAACTTCTAGTTCTTAAAAGCTATTATTATAAACCATTTAGGATAATTAAGGAATGCAGGTTGGTAGTTAATCATCTATAACAATCAAACTTGTTGTTAAGTATGTTTTTAAAGTCATACATTAATATATTTTAGATAGATAAAGTCTTCAAATATTTCAGAGATCTACAGAATATGGCACTTAAGATGTTTTAATAACATAAGGCTTTCCATGACAGTGAGACACATATGCTCCTGGCAGTACCAATCTACTTAAAAGAAGATAATGGGCACTGAAAAACCTTCATATGGAGTTTGCTTTCTTTGTGGCAAAAGTTAGCCACTGGGCAAGAAATTGCCCTTGTCTTGACTGCTGACAGTATACTATCCAAACTGGACAAACAGGAAATAAAAGAAGGCGACTACCAAACTTTGCCAAGACAATGTAGGACAGTCCTTTAAAATTTCTGCTTCACAAAAAGTCTGTCAGATATTCTAGGCCTGTATAGGCTGAAGATGGATGCCCCGACATTGCAGAGAACCTTGGATGACTGTCTAGGCAGCCAGCTGTCTTTGTCATTTCCACAGTTTTGGAAGTTGCTTGTTCTGCACTTCCTGTTTACTCAGGTAATATTATATCCTTCTTGAGTTTTTGATGAGGGTTGAAGACTAGATAGCTATAGTTTTCTTTGTTACCAAACTTGGGGGAAAAACTCACAACAGAGATGTAGAATGTATAAGGTTGAGAAAAAAAAAAAAAAGGTCGTTTTTGGTTGGTAATACAAGTTATGATAGAAAATAGTTTTGGTATAAAACTTTAGACTCATCAAGGTAAGATAGATAATAGAATATTTTCTCCAAATTTGACAAATACAAATATACTGGACATTGTGAATGTAATTCTTACTTGATAATTGTTCTTATTGTATATAATTTTACTGTATTAGAATTAAAACCGATCCTTTTTATTTACACAAAAAAGGGGAAACATGGGATATTTGTACACTGTGTGAAAATGTATTGCTGTGATTGGTGTAATAAAAAGCTGAACAAACAATAGCTGGGCAGGAGGTATAGATGGGACTTTTGGACAGAGAGAGAACTCTGGGAAAAAGAAGGTGGAGTCACCAGTCAGGTGCAGAGGAAGCAGGATGGGCAGTCCAGAGAAAAGGTAACTGAGCCATACAAAAGAAAGTAGATTTGAAAACATGGGTTAATTTAAAGTATAAGAACTAGTTAAGAACAAGCCTAAGCTAAAGCTGAGCTTTCATAATTAAATATAAGTCTCTGTGTGGTTGTTTGTTAGCTGGCAGCCCAAAGAAAAATCTGACTACAAGCGTTCATTGCACAGCTCCTGTATATTTCTGGGGACTGGAATCCTCATTCTAGGCCTTGGATACAGAAGGTGTGTGTGTGTGTGTGTGTGTGTGTGTGTGTGTGTGTGTGTGTGCATGTGACTGTGAATGCATGCACGTGTATGTACATATGTAGGCTCCTGGCTCACTCCAGAATCACCCCAATA
This sequence comes from Onychomys torridus, assembly GCF_903995425.1. Lineage (NCBI taxonomy): Eukaryota > Metazoa > Chordata > Mammalia > Rodentia > Cricetidae > Onychomys > Onychomys torridus. The sequence goes on along the minus strand of NC_050445.1, from coordinate 38,297,390 downwards.
TCCTGGAATAGCTTTTCCATGCCTTCCTCAGACTGGGTTTAGGAGAAAGGTGGGCACTGACTCTAGGTACCCAGCAGCTAGTGCTTTAAGACCTCACCCCTTGGCCCACCCTCCATTACATCACTATCCACCACACCTCCAGTTGTTCTGATCTGATTAAAGTCCCATCATTTTTCCCATTCTCAAGGGGAGGCCAGCCTGTGTGGCAGGTTAATCAGGAGGACAGGCTTGATGAGCTGCTAAGAGGTTGATTTGTAACTCCTCTTGAAGCATGCTTTCTGTCAGAGGTTTTTGGAGACAGCACAGGAGAGCTGTGCAGGCACCAGTATGGCGCCTTCTGTGAGAAGGCAAAGTTGACCCTGTACATGGCCCTGTGGGGAAGCCACTGAAAGCAGCTGATTGCAGAGTTTGGAGTCAGAAGCATTGGCTTCCAGTCAGGAACAAGTGCCTACATGGGATCCAGCTGGGCAGTCCTGCACTCTTTACCCGTGCCCCCTGCCTTCTCTGCCTGAAAGCAGGCTTACAGGCTCTGCTTCAGCTCCAGTCCTCTCTGGCCTCAAAGTGCTCATTTACTCAGCTGTCTTGGCCTCCCCAGGAACTCAGGGAGCCATTCCCACGTGCCTGATGGCCCCATTTAGAAGAAGGCACTGTTGAATGGATAGTCTCCCGCCTGCAGCTCAGCCTCATCTCCTTAATGGATCCTAATTACCCTTGTCCGGCTTGTGGCTTCTCTCTGGGGCCCACCTGTCGGGATGATGGATGAGGTGAATAGGGGATGTGGCTAGCTGGGGCTGCAAGGCATCCCCCTTTCTCGAGTAGGGAGGAGCTCAAGAACTTTAAATCAGTCCCACCATTTATGAGGAAAAGGAAGCCTGGCACAGGGTGAGCTTTTCTCTCCCTGGGTCCTCAGACTTGGGCCAGTGAGTGTTAGTTTAAGAGGAAGGTAAGGCAAATAGTCTGGGGGAAATTCACTGTGATGGTGTAAAGCCCTGACAATACAGGAGGAGGGAGGGGAAGGCTGGTAGCCCTGTGGAATACAAGACAGGCCTAGGAGCTGTGCTTTAGGACTCCAGAGCAGGTCCGCTACAAGGAGGACATCAGCGTGGAGAAGTCCTCAAAGCTAAGTAGCCGCTAAGTCAGGGTTCCATTGACCTATGGCCTCAGGCCCATTCCATGTCTGAGAAAGTCAATAAATGTAGACAATGTAGAGGTCTTTGATGATGTAGCAGATGCTAACATGGCCATGATTCTGTTTTCCTATAGACCGATCAGATCAGGGACAAGGAATAACATATACTCAAACCAAAGCACCGGAACCTCTCTTTCGTCCACTGTGACTAGAGTCCAGTGTGATCTGTGAATTTGCAGTCACAGCTAACATGGGACTTATTGTTTTGTACAGCATCCTGTGCCGTGTGCCACACATGACCAGCTCCTTGAAAAGAGTGAATGTCATATTCATCTGTGTTCATTGGCCTTGTCTATCTGCCCTGAGTCTTGGGTGATGCTGATGAGCTGCACACCTGCAACATGGCAGATGAGCCATCAAAGGACTAGAAGCGAAGTCTCTTCGCTGCTGGAAGGTTAGCAGCTCTCTATGAACCGAATGGAAGGGTCCTAGTAAAAGGCAAACCGTGAGAGACAAGCTTCCTCTCCATCCCTTTCTTGGGAGCTGCCCACCTAACTGTTGAGTCTGGGGCCCTTTGGGCACAGTGGCTTTGTGCTCTCTAGGTTCTCTTCCACAGAGGTGGCTGTTCTGTGGTATGGATAAGTGTGGCAGAAGACTTGCATTTTCTCACGTGATCGCTGACACATAAACCAGCATCCACAGCTTACCTACTCACTAGAATTCCTGCCTTCCTATAGCATCCTCTCACACTAAACAGGGATGCTCTGTATAATTAACAGGCTAGATAGAATTAATGTGCAGCTTCCGATCTCAGCCATAGAAGGTATGACATACATCCTGGTCTCTTCGATTACTCCTTCTGGGGAAAACTAGCCATCATTTCACGAGCATGCTTGTTATGGGTTAAATTGCATCTCCCCCAGTTCATACGATGTCCTAACTCCCAGGATCTCACAATGTAACTATTTGGAGATGAGATTTTAAAGAGATTGTTAAACTAAAGTGTAGTCAGCCTAGTATGACTGGCATCCTCTTAAGAAGAGGAAATTGGGATACACACACACACCAAGAGGGAAATCCATGCAAAGAGACAGATGAGGGATTGACTGCCCCCCCCCCCCACAATGACCTAAGGGCCTTCCCACTAGGCTCCAACTCTTAAAGTCCATAACATCTCTCAATACTATCATCTTGAGGACCACACCTTTAACACATGGGTTCTTTGGAGCGCTATCTATTTAAACTACCTTAACATGGATTAATAACAGCTGGAATCAGATCCAGGAATGTCGCCCTCTAGAGCCCTGAGGTGGATTGGAGGAGTCATGGGTGTTGTCTCAGCTGGCTCAACCTCATTGTTCATCAGCTTTGTGAGCCTGGTCCAGTCCCTCAGCTCTGACTGCTTTTGTTTTGTTGTATCTCAGCTGAACTGTAGCCCTTCCTAGGGTTACATGCTGTAGATCTACTGCTTCCGTGAGCTGGAAGCAAAGGGCTTTGGACAGAGCAGGCACAAAGGAAGCAGAGGCTTCTGGCTATCACCACTCCCTGTCTCTACAGGGTCTGTGAGGTCAGGCTGGACCTGACAATGATAGGCTAGACAGGGAACATGACAGGGTTGTAACATTGTTACCTATGTATAGGTATTTATCCTTCCTTCCTCCCTCCCTCCCTCCATTCCTTCCTTCCTTCCCTTTTTTTTTCTTTTTCCTTACTCCAAATCCAAGCACCTTAAGTTCATGAGATAGCTCATGGCTCCCAGTGGAACCAGAAGAGTGTCCCCTTAATTGCCATGGTTTCCAAAGCCAGAACTTTCAGGACAAGAGCCTTGCCCTGGAGACGGAGCATAACAATCACATTCTGTGAGGAAGTGGGGTCCAGGGCTGAGGATGGAGGGTGATTAGTCTTCTGTGCACACATCATTTCAACCTGCGCTGGAGGCTGGGAGCAATCAGGAGCTTGAGAGAGTGGACCTGGGATGTCAGAGCAGCCTCTCCCTGAGGGAAAGGCTTGGGCTGGGTTTCCTGTTGCATGCCTGCCATGCTGAAAAAGATCGGCTAAGTGTTATTGATCCAGCTCCAGGGGGAGTATTTGCTGGGAGGTTGCTGGCACCAGCCCATCTCTTAGCCGGTATTCATTACTCAGTGGTGGAATAGGGAACCGAGAAGGGCTGGCATTCTGCCGCCGAGTTGAACTTGGCCTCCAAGGAGGAGATTGTGATGTGTGAACTGAGAGAGGCAGACACCTGGATGCAAAGGGACAACCAGCTTTTATCCTGGGTAGATGGGTATCTGGTGCATGGAGTGCTCTCCCAGGCAGCTCAGTCCTCCCAGCTTCTGCAGGTTCTCCTCTCCATTATAGAACTGGAATTTTGGGGTTATTCTCAACCTAGTCACCCTGATGGTATTCTTAGAGGCCTCAGCTTTCTCGGACATTCCCTGATGTAATATGTCCTGCCCACGTTTAAAGATGCATTGAAATGCAATTAGGGTTTACAGCAAGGTCCTAGAGGGGATCAGAACAGCTGCTAAGTAAGATATAAGCAGATGATCCAATCTATGGCCTATGGACTACATGTATCCTAGGGGAGCTATGAGTGTGGCCCACAGCTATGTCTGTGGATGACATCATGTCACAATGTCAAAGGGTTGGATACCAATGAAAAAATGTGAATTTGGCTGTATTTCATAACCCTCTGGTTGACCTGCCTGGGCCTATAGCGGTCCAACTAGATAATATGGATAAAATGCTTTGTGATAGTGGTGTGTGACTTTTCCTGGGGAGACGTTACAAATGTCTATTCACAACCGACCAAATGGTTCTGCTCAAGCCTTGCTTAGTGAAGCACTCAGTAGTATGAGTGAAAGGTTTCTTACGCCACCAAAAACCCCACCACAGCGTGGGCGACACTCATGAATACGATATCCCTGGAGCTCTCTGAAGGCCTTGTGGACAGCTTGATCTGTCAGAGAGTCTCTTCTCATTCGAAAGTAGGAATCTTGTAACTTCCAGGACTTTTGTGTTCTTGGTATGTTTTATTTACTTCCTCAGTCTCCCACCCCTTCTTCCTCTAGGAAGGAATGGTTCAATTGGGAGAAAAGAGTTACATAGCAGACAGGTGACACATCAGACTGATGTCAGCAGTCACCAGCCCAGATTTTATTGATCATTATCACTTTTCCAGAAGACATGTCCAGGGAGGTAACGTGGCATTAGCAACAGCTGTGAGGAAAGATTAGTCCTAGGTCATAAATGAGACTCCATAACAGTAGTGTTTAGGAACAACTCAACAGCCTGTTGGGGGAGGGGGCAAAGACCGGGTCGATAAATAGTCATTATCCACCAAATGGAATGAGACAGGAATGGAAAGAAATGAACTCCACACAGCAGTGTGAATATAATTTAGAACCCAGTGAATGGGAAGGCAAACTAAAATGCTACGCACCTAAGCTCAAGGCTGAATCTAAAATATGCAGCATAGGCAGGCATTGCAGGTGGTGGGACTAGACAGAAAATCAAAATGAAGAAGAGCAGAAGGGTTAGTAGGGTGGTCACCTCGGCAGAGGAGAGTAGCCAGAGGTACTGAACGAATGCGTGTGTGCATGGGGAACCAACAAGCTATACATGCAACAGTGTTAGCAGGGGTCCAAGAATGGACACAATAGTTAACATAAGCTGGGGGTGTAGGTGCCAAAACATAATGTTTTTCATTTAAATAGAAACCTATCATTGTGTAGATGTTTATTAACTCAAATTGACATTCTTGGAACCCAATACCTTTTTTAAAGATTTTTTTAATTTATTATGTACACAGTATTCTGCCTGCATCTGTCCCTACAGGACAGAAGAGGGCACCAGATCTCATTACCAGTGGTTGTGAGCCACCATGTGGTTGCTGGGAATTGAACTTAGGACCTCTGGGAGAGCAGTCGGTGCTCTTAACCACTGAGCCATCTCTCCAGCCCTCCCAATATGTTTCTTAAATGGAGCTTGGGAGTGGCTACCCACTGAGCACTGAAGTCACCTTGCCACACACCCTGTTGTAAAGTGTCTCCTCCAGGCTGCAGTGGATATGCTGGGGGAAGTCCATACTTAGAAACTTAAGCATAGGCAGGTGGTTCTCAGGACCCACAAGGTCTCTATCCATAGATTCAACCAGCCACAAATCAGAAGTGTTTAAATTGCATCTGTGTAAGTTCCTGTTTGCCACTGTCCTCTAGATAATAAATTAAATGAACATTTACATCACCCTTACACAGTGTTAGTATAAATAACCTAGAGGTGATTTATCTATCTAAAGATGAGGTGCATAGGGTATATACAAATACTGTCATATTATAGAAGAAACTTGAACTTCCATGGATTTGAGTATCTGTAAGAGATCCAGAAATCAAAGCCCTCTGTATACTGAACTCTATAACCTGGAGAAGATTTATAATTCATTTTCGTATGTGTCTTCAAGGACATGAGAACTTCTGTGGTTACAGTTCAGAGTTGTTAGAGCATACATCTAGTTTATGGAAGTACAACTGTGGAAGATAATTCCATTTTTCTGAAATATCAGATCCAACAGTTCTGGTTTCTCTGTTTTCACCAAAGCCTAGTGGTATAGCTCTCTCTAATCTAGACATTGTTTTTTTTTTTTCCCATTGTTGGGAATCAAACCTTTTGAATATCAGGTAAGTGTCCTACCACCGAGCTACACCCCAGCCAAGATATCCTCATTTTTCATCATTGTTTTGGGTGAAGTTGTGGTTAATTATAGTTATATTTTGCATTTCTTTGCATGTTGAATGTCTTTTCATCTACTTATTACCTGCTTGGATTTTTTTCATAATGAAATATTCAAGTCTTTTTTATCCATGTTGTATTGAATAATTTGTCTTCTTTTTGAAATTTTATGTTCTTTATACACATGAGTTTGTTTTGAAAATATGTGTGGATATGTTTATTGTGTAAAGATTGTATAGGTTATGTTTACACTTAAAATTTAAAATAAACTTTACTTATTAATAAAAACAACTCAAAGACCCATGAACAGAATGTCGATGAATAAACTGTTTTATAGACACACAAAGAAATATTGCACAGCCATTAAAATGAATGACACTCTGGGACATGCAGAAATATGGATAAATATTAGCGAAGTGAAATTATACTAAGTGAAGACAAAAAGAATAGTTATAATGTCCTTGATAAAATACAGTATAATGTCATTTCTAAAATGACAAAAACATCTAAAACATAATCTTTACCTTTGACTAAGTCATGTAGTTCAGTGGTAGAGCATTTGATTAGTATGACCTGAGTTTGATCCCCAGGACCACAGACAACACTAAGAATAACAACTCTCTCCCCTCCCTCCCGAAAATTCCTTAAAGGGATATAATTAGTTAATGCCATATTAAAATGTAGTAAGGGAACAATGGAGCCATCTGTGCTTGAGAATGGTGGTTACCTAGGCTGGGACAGCTGGGGGATGGGATTGGATGGGATGTCTGTGTATGTTGATGGAGATTCTGCTGAGATGCTGGCCTTCTGGTTGGCTGGTAGATTTATGGGTGCTTATCACACTGTGAAAAGCATACATGTAAATGAATGATGGACTAATGATTAGATGTGAGTCAAAGATTATGATTAATCTGATTAAGTGCAGCTGAGGCTCTCTTATAAAAAATAAAAAAAAAAAAGACTCCCATTCCCTCTTCAAATCTCATGGTTGAGCAGCATTGCTAGTGCCAAGATGCAGATTATGTACTAGCAAAACTCAATTTATTTCTGATTGGTTTCTGGAAAAGTCATTAGGAGTGTTAGTTGTATATTTTTTTCTTATACCCCAATGCATGTTGTGCATTCCTGGGGGGTGGAGATGCCAATTTAGAGACCTCTTCTGCAGGAACACCGTATCTTAGGTTGACTTTAATTTTAGATAGGCCACTTATTACCCTGTGGGAGAGGAGCTGGAGGGGTGATGGCCAAGGTAAGGAACATTTAGAAGTCTGGTACATTCTCCTCATGAGAGAGGACAAGACTTAAAGAAAGGTGTTAGGAAGGGGAGAAAATGAAGGCACTAAGAGATAGTTAAAAGATGGCTTCCATGGTTTCTCTCACAGAGGAACAGCCAGGAGCTAAAGGAATCATGGGTCTATTGTCTTCTCTCAGTTGATTGTCTCTCAGAGCCATGGTATGTTGTCTGCCAACTCTGGGTCCCTCAGCCCCATGTAGAACACTGACACTTTTATTCAGTCCCAGGGCAGTTCCAAATACCAGTCTGATCTCTCTCAATGGCTAATAGTCTAGTTGGCAACACCCTCCCGTGACAGCCTTGATGGGTACAGATATTGCCGAAACCTGGAGCTAGTGGCTTGGGGAGGAGTTCACATTACAGGGAAGCATGACTCAGCTGCCATCCGGGTCCCTCAGCTTGGTCAGCTCTGTTCTAAGGACAACAGCACACCGGTCAGTCAGTCACCTGGGACCCTTCCTTAACTGAAAACAGCAGCAGGATCCCAGAGTGGGGTTAGAGTTCCTGGAGGGCAACTGGCAATAGGCAAGCCTTTAATCCTTAGATGTTTGGAAAAGAAAATTACTCTCCTAGGGTAGTGGTGCCGCATGCCTTTAATTCCAGCACTTGGGAGGCAGAGGAAGGAGGATCTCTGTGAGCTCTAGAACAGCCTGCCTACAGAGTGAGTTCCAGGACAGCCAGGACTACACAGAGAAACCCTGTCTTGAAAACCCCAAAAGGAAACAACAGTAACAACAAACAAACAAAAACAAAACAGAAACAAACATAAAGAAAGAAAGAAAGAAAGAAAGAAAGAAAGAAAGAAAGAAAGGAACAAACAAACAAATGAAATGAAGAAAGGAAAAAAATCCACTCTGTGGGGCAGCGGTAGTGAAGGCTTGAAGAAGGTGGGGCAGCAAAGTCCTGTGCTCCCGTGGGGAGTTGAGATGCTCGCTCTGTTGAGACATGAAGGCCATCACCGGCTTCTCCCCTCAGCTTTCATCTACTTCCTCACAACATGGAGCTGCAGGCCTGGCATCTTAAGACCAGGATTCAAATGGTGTCAGGAAGAAGGCAGGTGGTAGCAGAGCTGGGCAGCCTGTCCTTGCAACCTGAAAACTGAGGGACTCTGGCTGAGTTCTGAGCAGGAATTCTGTTCTCTTTAGGGGTCTTGAATAAGTGGTGGATTCTATGATGTAGGGCCTCAGTGTTCTCCACTGCTTGGTGCCAGATGGAAGAAACAGGGGCCTGGGCTGGATGTGGGTGAGTTGTGGGACAACAATTCCAATGCTCTCTCTGTGATCCTCCAGAGCTGTTACTCTCTAGTTGAGGATGGGAGAGAGGTGGGTGACAAGGATGGAGGGCAAAATGGACAAGTCTAGGGTATAGGAGGCAGAAACTATAGGCAGGGTACCTCTTAAGGTTGCACGTTTTCCTACCTGTCAAAGGAACAATTCCATGCCGTGTCAGTCAGCTTTCTGTTACTGGAGTGAAATCACCTGAGATAGACACCTGAGAGGGGAAAAGGTTCACTTCGACCCTGTCGTCCTAGCTGCCTGTTTGTCTGTTTGTCTGGCTCCACCCCTTTTGTTGAAGAAGCAGGGCAACCTGGTGGAGAGCCTGCAGTAGATTAAGTCTGTCTACTTCATAGTAGCCAAGTGGACAGAAGAAAGCACATCCCAGTGACCCAACTTCTTTATGTTAGGCTCCAGCTCTTGAAAGTTCCACCAGACTCCAATAGCTCCATCAGTAGATGAAGCCTTTAACTCACAAGCCTGTAGGAGGCGCTCTAGATCTTCTCTCACACTGTTCTGAAGGGTGGAACCCTATTGTCTATATGAGGCTTCTGGGATACAGCAGGTGGGTCCTAAACTTGAAGTGACTTCTTGGCTACTGGAAAAGACCTTAGAACTTTCTGACCATCTCTAAAGGGTGATTGCAGGCGTGGTCCTGGGCACAGGAGCCCTGTGGAAAGACACCATCAATCAACTCTTAGAAAATTCAGTTCATTAATTTCATTTGCCAAGTGCTGATTTGGGTTTCCTCTCAGTTAATCTGTGGAAAGTTGTTTTTGGCAAATGAGTTCCTGCATTCCAGAGGACTTCTCTCGGTGAGCTGGTCTGGCTGAAGCACAGGTTTCTAGATGTCCTTGGTTAGAGGAAGTGAAGACCAGAGATAATTGCATTGTGGGAAGTGGATCTGCAAAGTCTGCAAAGTTGCAGATTTGAGAATTGTCTTTTCTTTCTTCTTCCTTCCTTCCTTCCTTCCTTCCTTCCTTCCTTCCTTCCTTCCTTGCTTCCTTCCTTCTTTCCTTCCTTCCTTCCTTTTTCGTGTGTGTGTGTGTGTGTGTGTGTGTGTGTGTGTGTGTGTCTTATGTGGCAAGAATCCTTGATTGACAGGAGGAAGAGGACCCAGTTTCCAGCACATGCCCTTGGAAGACTACCCTTACTCAACCCACTACATCTATGGTGTTATTTCCTGGCCCTGTTGCTACCTAGCCTCTCTTCTCAGTTCTTTATATGGAATTAGATCTCCACAAGTGTGCTGTGGGTGATAGATAACTAGAACCTCTATCTTCTCCAGACAATGGAAGGATGTATGGTGCAAGCCTCATCACAGGAGGTATCTGTCGGAGATTTGAATCTTGGACATAGGCACGGAGACTAAAAGCATTGGGTTGCTGCTGCCTATGACCAGGCTCTTTCTAGCTGGACACTATCATGAGTTCGTCAAGGCTTCTCTGGCACTGCCTAAGGTTCTTGCCCAGCTCCCATTCCTGTTCTTTAATCTCTCCATCTGGGGACCTTCCTTTAAGCGAGTCTGTTTCCCATCCTTATAATTCAAGAATCTTGACACATATAAGAGGTGCTAAGAGTTCAGATGCTTCTTCATGATGGAGGTTTTCATCTTTCCATCTTCTTGCCTATTACCTTTACCCTCTGACCTGACCCTCTGTGCTGCTATCTGGTGCCTTTTCTTCCATGAGGATGGGGACTGGGGAGGAAGGGGACACACAGGGAACACAAGGCAGCTTACTGCCCCTAGGCTCAAGGGCAGATGGCCTGCTGAGGACAGTGAAGGAGAGTGGGGCTGGGAGGTGACCCTGGGATTCATTTAACCAGCAAAGAAAAGGACCAAAGGACTGGCATTGTGTAGACTTAACAAAAGAAGAACTAAATTGGCATTTTATTGACTTGCAGAGGGAGTTGTTAAAACAGATTCTTATACCATGAGTAGTTTGATGAAGAGGCTGGCAGAAGACTCAGCCACCAGAGACATCACTCCTGAAGGTCAGTGATACCTACTGGGCAAAGTCAGCACATGAACTTGAGCTCACTCCCAAGTACATGCTAGTACACTCCTTGCCACAGCTCCCAGAAGCCAACTCAATCTCCAGAAGGTGAATAAGTGTCCCAGATGTGACCTTTATTCACAACCCCTACCTGTCATAACCTGGCCCCTGGCCCAGAGGAAGAGCCTCAAGGATAGAATTCTTCTGGCTTTAAGGCAGAGATAGCATCACAGGAAAGTTCCGTAAGGAGACACTGTTACAAAGCCTTCTCTAGGCATCTTTGATGGATGGTTTTGCAGAGGTGGAGCTCACAGGGGAGCTCACAGTGGCCTTCTCAAGAAAGCCTGGCCTTCTGTGATTTCTGTTTTTAGAGAGTGTATGGGGAACATCCAAGGAACATGGAGATTGAAGACAGAGAGACTCAGGGGATGGGGACAGTGATAAGAGTAACATTAGACAAAGAGTACTTGGCTCTGATTGTCCTGATGCTGATACCGTATGGGTCCCTTACTGCAGAAAAGCATTGAGAGAGATAGCAAGAGTGTGGTCTAAGTATTTGTTTAGAAAAGTAGGGTGCAGGCAGGGTGTGGTAACGCACCCTGGGGTTTGCTGGCCGGCTAGCCTAGCCTACTTGGTAATTTCCAGGTCAGTGCTAAAAAAAAATCAAGTTGGGTAACACCTGAGGAATGACACCAGAGCCTGACATTTGGTAAGTTCACACACACACATACACACACACACACACACACACACACACACACACACACACCATCTTCACACACACACACACCATCTTCACACACACACACTGAAGGAAGGTCTGGGGTGTAGTGTGTGTGTATACATTCTTTTCTCCCCTTCTAAATCTCTCTCTCTCTCTCTCTCTCTCTCTCTCTTTCTCTCTCTCTCTCTCTCTCTCTGTGTGTGTGTGTGTGTGTGTGTGTGTGCATGCAGGCTCAGGGTTTGAACCACCCTCTTTCTGCCTGTTCCTACAACTAAGCCCACATCTTTGGAGTTCTGGAGGTTGCTCAGAGCTGACTTGAGGAGGTGATATATCTACAGAAACCAATGGAAGGCAGATGAGTCCAGCTCCACAGCCGAGCTCTGCCAGTGAGCCACTGGCTCCCTGGGGAGACCCATCGCAGATAAAGAGTCTTATTAAAACAGCTTCTCAGATGATTATCCTAGGAGTCTATTACCTCCTACTCTGGGGAGTAGCATACACACTCCTCACCTGCCTCCTTTACTTCCCTTGGCCTTTCTCAGAGAGCCTGGACTCTTCTGCACAGCACTTCGACTCCCACTGCCCCAAGTTTTGCCTAGACTGAGCATGAGGGAAAAAGGAGCCTTGAGTTTAGTGAAAGATTTGAAGGTCACCTTCATGGAGCCCTAAACACGATAACAATCTCTGCAATCAACAAGCCTGGCTCCTTTGGAAACTAAAATAGCAACTGTGGAGTCAATCGCGCCCCCTCCTCTCTCTTTTCTTTATAGGACACAAAGAAACTCTAGGGTGAACTTGGAGATCACAGTGTCTTTTAACAGCCGGAAAAACCTGAAAAGAAAGTTCCCGTGTCTATCTGCAGCTTGTCAGCTCAGAAAAGCTAATTATCTCAGTGCTCTCGCCACCACCTTGGATCCACTCTACCCTTCAGCTGTGGTCTATTTGCCCTATTGTAACACCAAGTTTAAGGAGGTTCGGCAATGGTACACCCCATTTTAGATGGAAGAGAACCCAGGTCCAAGGAAGAGAGGTGCCAACACAAGGTCAGCTCAGGGTAAGTAGACCGAAGAGGAGAGACACATAGACGTTTTAGCAACCCCTGCTGCCTTCTACTTCAGCCCTCTTCTCCTTGGGCTGGGCTCGGAGCTGTTGTTCACTGACTAGGATAGCATCCAGTGGGCAGTTGCCAAGGCAGGAACAGATGGAGTGGGGAAGGAAAGTTCTTCCACTCGGTGGCATTTGGGGAGAGGAATGAAGACAGAATTTTTCAGGTTGGAGTTAATTAGGGATCATGGAACATGCGTGGGGGCAAATTGTTGATGGGAATGAAGAACCTGGCAAATAAATGGTTGCTCTCTCTCTCTTTCAGCAAAATATGGAGTGGTCTAAGAAGACAATGGCTTTGAATTCAGCTCACCTGAGAGCATGAAAAGGAATGTCCCACAGAGTCCACTCTGCAGCCCTGAGATGGAAGTCTGCAGAGAACTGAGGAAGTGTGTTAACTCAGAGCACAGATGATGATAGGTGCCAAAGCCAGCCATGCAGAAAAGAGGGCCATGAACTATGAGAAAGAGACCTAAACGTCATCTGGCTTCATCCCTCCTCCCCTAGAATGTAGATGAGCAAACTGAATTCAGGAACATGCCCAGTAAACAAACACTGCTTTTAACACAGCTAAATGGAAGTGGAACACAGCCACAGGCTAAAGCCTCACGTCTAGTGTAAAGGCAAAGAGTGGCTAAAAGGAAGAGGGCTGAGAAAGACATGCTGTGCCACCACTAATGCAAAACGCAGTTGCCTTTATTAACGTCAGACAATTTGGGCTTCAGTGTAGGGGAAATTACCACAGACAGTGAAGGACATTAGGCAATGACCCAAAGCATCAATTTATTAAGAAGACATAGAAAAATCCTTCGCTCATATACTCCTAGGCATACAGCTTTGAAACACACAGAGAAAAAAGGGTAAGAATGAAAGGGACAATAGGAAGCCCGGCAGTTAGAGCCAGAGACTCCCACAGGTCTGACAGAGACATTTATAGAGCAATTAGACAAAAGTCTGCAGAAGCCCTGAGCCTTATTACTAAACTTGACCTCATTAATATTTATTAGGCATTCCACCCAATGAGGGAAGAATGTATCTTCCTTTCAAATGCCCCTGGAATGTGTACCAAGTCAGACTGAGACATAAAATAAGACTCAATAAATCTGAGATTAAGTGTATAAATAAATCTTTTTGATCGTGACCAAATTAAATGAGAAACTTTCAAAAGAACTGTATCTGGAAAATCCTCAAGTATCTGGAAGTTAATAAAGTAGTCTAAAGTAAACCATGGGTCAGATGAAGAGTCATAAGAGATATTAGGATTTATTTTGAGAACAATGAAAAGGAAGTGTGTGGTACACAGCTGATGGAGTGATAAGAGAGCTATTGTTAGCATTAAATACTAATAGAAGGAAAAGGAAAACAGTTTTCAAATTAATGGTCTAACCTTCCTCTTAAGAAGCCAGAAAAATAAATGTAATTTAGAAACAAAAATTAGTAGTAAAATTACCTTCTAAATATTTATGATTATAGCTTTAGACTGGAGCTATGTTGGCCTTGGTCAGAGAAACTTCTTTTGGCAGAGAATCCTAGATGGTCAAAGTGCTGAGAACAAGTGTGTGTTGAGTGCTCAGCCCTAGACAGACATCTCTATCACTTTCTCTAAGGCCCGGGGAACATTGCAGAAGAGAGGGTGGAAAGACTGTATGAGCTGAAGGGTAGAGAGAGTGCTGTTTGCCGGACGTGAGGTGGCTATGGCAATCATGAAGATGCAGCAGCTGAAGCTACCTGCACAAGACCTACACACATCCAAAACACCATAAAAGTAGGAGGGGGCTAGTTGAGAAGCAAGGATGCAGCAGAATGGGGATGAGAGAAAGAGAGTAATGTGGGGTGAATATGATCATATGATCCCAACACATTGTATGTATGCAAGAAACTGTTAAAAAATTAAGTTTAAAATACAGACACATTAAGTCCAAAGTAACTATGCAAAATGAAGAAATTAATGAAGTTTGCTGCAAGCTGCAGGAAAATATAATGGAATCCAGCTACTATGACAAAAGCTAGTACTTGGAAATGTCAAGGACTTTTCCAGAGGTCAAGCCATGGCTTAAGAAGTCTTGGTGATAGCTGTCATAATAGAGCCTTTGTCCAGTGACAGATAGAGGCAGATGCAGAGATCCACGGCCAGGCACCAGGCTGAGCTCTGGGAATCCAATTGACGAGAGAGAGGAGAGATCCTGCAGGCAAGGGATGATCATAATGGGAGGACATGCTGAGATGACCAGCCACACTAGTGGAAGCCCATGAACTGTGGACTGGTGGCTGTGGAGCCCCATGGGACTAGACTAGACCCGCTGGATATGGAAGATGGTTGTTTGGCTCGAACTGTTTGAGGGACACCCAGGCAGGGGGATCAGGATCTGTCCCTGGTCTATGGGCAGGCTTCTGGAACCCAGTGCCTGTGGTGTGACACCTTGCACAGCCTTGGTGCAGTGGGAAGGGGCTTGGACCTGCCTAGTCTCAGTGTGCTGGGCTCTGCTGACTCCCCATGGGAGACCTCGATTTGGGGGATATGGGGATGTGAGGTGGCTTGGGAAGGAGGGCTGGGGGGTGGGAGGAGAGAGAAGGGGAATCTGTGGATAGCATGTGGAGTGAGTAGAAAATTTCTTAATAAAGAAAAATGAAAAAAAAAGTCTTGGTGATATTTTAGCTTTTATATATATATTAGCTGATTTCTACAAAGATTTTCTTGTGTGCTATGTATGCTTCCAAGAACTCCTAATAGTGTATTCTATCTAAAATACTTATCAAGCATCCAAGGCCAACCAGTCTCCTGAATTAAGGTAAACACCCTTCTGGAGACACCACCTAGGAGACAGGTGGATACTAGGTGCATACTCTTGTTTTCTTGAGCAAATGAAGCTCAGACCCTCCTTCCTCTCACAGGCCAAGTGACATTCCAGAGCAATCCACTCAGGAAAAAAAGTGTTTTTGCATACCAGGTACAGGGAGACATTGAGGTAAGATTCCTAGCAGAGTGGCAAGGCCAGAGGAGAAAGCAGCAAGGCAGAGTTTTTGCAGATTGTAGGTGGATTGAGTCAGGTGAGGAGAGGGTCAGGTGAGGAGAGGAAGGGACGAAGACCATGAATGGAAGATCGGAGGATGAAGATGAGGTTGAGAGAAAAAGAGCTTAGGTGGATCTAAGACAATGAGAGGACAGGAAGAAAAGGGACAGAGAGGGGCTGAGTTTGAGAACAGAGCTGAAGCTGTGTAGACAGAATTTTGTCTTAGAGGAATAAAGTGGATGGACCAACGAGCATGGTGTGCTTAGATTATTTTTCCTCCAGATTACCCCCACCATTAGTAGTGTCTCTTCTGGGCCCCTGGGAAGGGAACTAAAGAGGCTGGACCTCAATAATTTACAAAAAAAAAGGGTAACAGCAGAAACAAGAGTGACATAGAGTCAACAGAGCACAAAGATGAACAAACCTGAGGAGCCTCCAGCCTGCAGAACTGAGCAAAGCAGAGACAAGAGACAGGTCGTCAGCAGTGCCTGCAGAGGAGCTCACAGAACAGAGCAGCTGTGTGATATGGAGAAGCTTACTTGATGTCAGTCACTTTGATAATTTCAATGAAATGGACCAATGCCTGGAAAGACACAAATGGTACATGTAGCCCAAGGCCCTGAAGCAGAAACCAGTAACCTGAGAATGCCCAGGTTTACTAAGGAGGTTGATTTGTGGGTAGAAATCTTGCAAGACAAAATAGAACTCAACAACAACACAAAAATAATCAACCAACCAACCAACCAACCAACCAAACAAACAAACAAAAACCCAAACCCCCAAGTTGGAGGTCCAGTTAATGAATTCTTTCAAATAATAAACATTCAAACAATCAAAGTAACAAAATCTTCTATGAAGAGGGGAGAACACCCATAGCACATCTTATGCCGGAGCACTACTCCTGTACCAGAAGGATTAATGACCTAAAAGCCTCAGGTGACTTGAGAAACTACAGACTGGAAAGTTGACAGCTTTGGCAGAATGGAGGATCCAGAATCCAGAGCTTCTGATAAGAAGGTCAAAATACTGGTCTTCCCTTGGTGTTGGCATTTACAACTTCCAGGCTTCAGGGAACAGATCTGCAGACAGAATCTTCCACCCCCAAAGCTCCCTTTCTGTCTTTAAATCCCCAACCTCAAGCCTGGTGGTGGTGATACATGTTATGCCCAGATCGCGGAGACCCCAAAAGACCACCACAGAGACTGAATCCTGTATGTAAAAGCAAAAAGCCTTTACTTTAAGCTCCGGGGCCAGGTCCTTCTGTCTGTCTGATGCAGTGTTGAGAGCAGAGAGCCCTGAGCTCAGTCAGCTGGGGCAGAGTTTTTATCATAGCAGAGGTTGGGATGAGAGGATTTCCAGGTTCCAGGACCCTGATTGGCTGACAATTTGTCTAGGGGTATCTGTAAAACAAAAACAGGTGTATGTTAGACTCAAGGACATATGGCCACCTTATCTAATGGTTGGAATGTTTGGGATGTCAGGTACTTCCTCACCCCTGGGTGGTATCAGTTTAAGGCTTTTCCTGAATCTGGGTGTTGCCTGCCAGTAAGCCTTTCACAGAAGCTATGTCTAGGCCCCTAAGCCTGTCATGGCTGGTGTGTGGTCAAGCTGTTTTGGGGCCCTCCACAATACACACCTTTAAGGCGTTTCTCTGAGTTCAAGGCCAACCTGCTCTACAGGTCGAGCTCCAGGACAGCCAGGGCTACACAGAAAAATCCTGTCTTGAAAAACCAAAACCTCAAAAAACAAAAAACCAAATCCTAAACCAGAAAAAAAAAAAAAAAATCCCCAAGCTCTGCACCTGAGCACACACTCTCACTTCTGAAGAGACCACTGCCCCCACTGCTCTGATTGAAAGACAGTCTCTTTTATTTTCCAAGTCACTCCTGATCTAACAGTACCCAATCATACACTGCAAGAAAAGAAAACTGGTCCATTCAGCATGAATGCAGGCATCGCACTGATAAAAAACTATTAAATGCAAATCCTCCATGATTGTATGGGAAAACCACCATATATCATGATCAAGTGAAGTTTGTCCCAGGAATGCTTGGTTGGTTTAACACTTAACACTGCATTAATTTAAAAAAAGTGGAAAGATCGTCTCAATTAATGGAGGAATCTGTGAAATACTATGTAAATTAGAAAACATTTGCCACTAAAAACTGCAAAACAAAGGAACAGAGAGATGGTTCAGTGATTAAAAACACTCGCTATTCTTTCAGAGGACCTGAGCCCAATTCTCAGAACCCATGTCACAGCTACAACTACCTTTAACTCTAGCAACAGGGGATCCAACACCCTCTTGGGGTGCCCATAGATTTGTGGCATATGTGGAGGGGCCCCAAAACAGCTAGACCACACAGCTGCCATGACAGGCTTAGAGGCCTAGACACAGCTTCTGTGACAGTCTTACTGGCAGGCAACACCCAGACCCAGGAAAAGCCATAAACTGACACCACCCAGGGATGGGCCAGGGATGGGGAAATACCTAACATCCCAAACACTCCAACCATTAGATAAGGTAGCCAAATGTCCTTGAGCCTAGTTTACACCTATTTCCCCCTTATCAAGATACTACACTCCAACCTCTGCTATGATAAAAACACCACCCCACCTGAGCTTGGGGCTCTCTGACTCCACCACTGTGTCAGACAGTCTAAGCCCCGGAGCTTGAAAATAAAGACTCTTTGCTTTTATATATGGGATTTGGTCTCCGTGGTAGTCTTTTGGGGATCCCTGTGATCTGGGCATATAACAGCATATACACACAGACAGACAAATGAAAGAAGTGAAATACATCATTAAGTAAATAAATTAAAACTATAAAACAGTACTAAAGGAAATTAAGGAATACTTAAATAAGTAGAGGTATGTACTATGTTCATGGATTAGAACCTATAAAAATTAATAATAATATGGAAAATAGGAAAGGGATTTTAATACTCTACTGAAGAAGGTGTGTAAACAGTGGATGAACATATGGTAAGATGATCAATATCAGTAATCATTAGGAAAATTCAAAATTATCCTTAGAAGCTTGTTTGTTTTCTAATGGGAGACAGAATGGGGGTGAGTCTTGGTGGGAGTGGGGAGGAATTGCAAGTAGAGGGAGGAGGAACCATAATCAGGATATAACTGTGAGAAAAAAAGCTATTTTCAATAAAAGGGGGGGGAAAGTGAAAAAAAATCAACAGGGCAACGAATGGTTGAAAATGCAAGACTAGATACATTATGATAGAAGTATTTACCAAAGATGAACTGACCACCTTCATGATAAACTCAAGGCATGGTTGGTCTCTTTCAAAAACGAATACACAATGGAAGCTGAGAACGTGAACAGAATGATTGGAACTTAATTCATTGCCATGTAAAACAGCTATTACTTGAGAATGGAAGATCAGAGATCTGTGTTAGAGTACCGGCATAGAATAAATGAGTAATTAAAAAACAAAACAGAAAGGAAATCCAGGGGCTGGAGAGATGGTTCAGTGGTTAAGAAAACTGACTGCTCTTCCAGAGGACCTGGGTTTGATTCCCAGCACCCACATGGCAGCTCATAACTGTCTGTGACTCCAGTTCCAGGGGATCTGACACCCTCACACAGACATATATGAAAGCAAATATGCCAATACATATAAAACAAAAAATGAATAAATTTAAAAAGGAAATCCAAATTAATACTGCAGGGAGCTACCCATATCACTACAACTTAAGGGACTGATAGTTTTAAGTTTAAATGAAGACAGAAAACAATAGAAAATCTCTGCCCTTGCTACTGAGAACCACAATGGTGCAATCACTCTGGAAGGAAACTTAGGTGTTTCGTAAAAAGTTGAGCGTGCTTTTCCATTCCACCCAAAGACTACTCTGAGGATTTTGCCCAAGAAAAGTCATAGAGATGTGCTTAAATGTTCTTAGTGATATTATTCTTGCTAGCTCCAAATGTAAAACAATCCAGATGTCCATTGGACAGGTAAAGCAAAGAAATTGTGGCAAATACCTGAATATTATTCAGCAGTGAAAAAGAACTGAACGGTAAGTGTAAGTAACAATGTGACAAATCTAACAAACTTTTCTCTACTGAAAGAAACCAAAAACAAATGGCTATTATTTGTTCAGTCATTTCATTTAAATGACTTTATGCAAAAGACAAAACCTGAGGGACAAGAACCATATGCAGGGTTGCTAGGGAAGGAAAAGGTGACTGACGGCAGAGAAGCACCAAGAAACTTTCTGTGGTCCCAGGAGTATTCTGGGAGCAGCTATGCTTGTCTGCACACTGCCAATACAGTACTATTAGTAATAGTACAACACAGTACTATTCTGTATTGTGATTGCGTTGGGTACACATCAGGGTACATTTGCCAAAACTAAGTCAGGTCTGCAATTCAGTGGGTTTTATATTATCAGTTGCACTTCCTGGAAACTGATTGAAACACCGTGCCCCTCTGTCTGATTTACAGGAGGGTTGAGTGGGGTCGCAGACCTCCTACCTTCATTACTGGCAGCTCTTGGCTTCTTTGATTTTAGAAAGCTGCTGGTCTCTGTGGAGCAATCCCCAGAGAAGGGAAGAAAGAAATGGAGCATGGCAATGTCTGAGGCCTCTTGAGTATCTGTGTGAGAAGGATGTCAAGAGTTGAGCCTTCTTGGTGTGGCTCCATCCTGGAGGACAGTGTTAGGAGAAGAAGAAATTCTGTATTCACTGCATGTCAAAGGAGTCAAGGGCAGAAAGCAAGCTGGGACACTGAGGCACCTCTGGCAGTGCCACTGGCATGTGGGGAATGCCTCCATGGTACTGTCTGCTTGTCCACTTAGCAGGGTAGGAGGCCTCAGACATGGCCCCTTGTGAATGCTTTTACACATCTGTGGAAAATGGATTTTGAAGGCCACACTTCAAATGCAGTGCTTTGTAATCGGAGCTATAGTCAATCCCATGACAATCTCTTGTGACTTCCCCAGTCACATGTCAAAGTCCTAGGCCCCCAGGGCTGCAGTACCTTCTTGCAGATAGTGTGATTGCGGGTATAGTCAGTTGAGATGAAGTTAGACTAGAAAAGGATGAGAATACCATAGAAGATTGGAGAGGTTGGGCCCAGAGAGATGGCTCAACTGTTGCTTGAAGGACCTGAGTTCAAGTCACAAAACTCATGTAGACAAAAAGGTGTGTGTGTGTGTGTGTGTGTGTGTGTGTGTGTGTGTGTGTGTGTGTGTGATGGTAAGCATTTTTAATTCCAGTGCTAGGGAGGCAGAAATAGTGGGTTCCAGGCCTTTCTGGCTAGCTAGCCTAATCTAATTGGTGAATTCCAGGTCCTCAAGAGATGTTTTCTCAAAATTAAAAAGATGGATGTTATTTCAGGAGTGACATCTGAGGTTGGCATTTATCCTGTAGGTACACACTTGTATGCATGGACATGTGTTCTTTTTGTGTGTGCACGCATACACACACACACACACACACACACACACACACACACACACACTCACGAGATTGGAGGTGTCCTGCAATAGATTGAGGATCCACTGAGAGCTGAGTGCCTTCCTACCTGCTTACTTAATGTATTCAGAGAGCTGGGAGCTGGGCTTTGCAAACACTGTGTGATCAAACTTTTCCAGAAAGAATTAATAACACATTTCTGTTGTTCTGAGGCCCCAGCAAATCAGTGCAGCACAGACCTGGCCTTCGTCCATGTTCCTCTGCAGGAATTATGTATCCAAGAAATGCTGCGACTGTGGCAGTTGTCTGTGGGATAGTCTTTTGAGTGGCTGTTTACTGGTTAGTTCTCAGGAGCAAGGACAAAACTCACTAAGAGTCAGAAGGACCTCTGTGGACACTGGAATATCCTGGGATACCACAGAAGACCTGAGATTTCATCTTGGAGAGTCCCATGAGCTTAAAAGATGCTTCTCTTTGATGATCCCAGAAGTGGAGTGTGGATAAGTAACCGATCATGAAGCGTGCTGTGGCAACTGGCACGCAGAGGATGCAGTGCAGAGACTACTTCCTGCCCATCTGAGGGACGGTGCCCTGAATGCTAGCTTTCTGTTAGCACACTCAACCCTGGGACAGTTCTCAGCCTTGGGCTCCTCTCTGTAGCAAGGGTTTTGACAAATGTGAGCATAGGAGAAAATGGGCAAGCTCACTCGAAACCCCTATTTCAATACAAATATTCTATTAATCCTTGAAGAATTTCATATTTGTATGAAATGTATTTTTTATCGTATCCACCTTCTCACACCCCCTGGATCTCTCCTCCACCTCCTTCCAATTTCATGTCATTTTGTTTGTTTGTTTGTTTGTTTTTTTAATACCCACCTAGTCTAATCTGTGCTGCCATATACCTACAGTTGTGGGCATCCACTGGGGCATATGGGCCCCTTTATAAGTAAGTCAGTGGCCTATAGCCAGCAGGAAAGCCTTAGTGGATTCACTAACAAATATATATTTTTAAAAACCAAACGTGTGAAAAATTGATAGATGGATGGATGAACAGATGGGTAGATGGATGGAGGGGTGGGTGGTAGATGAGTGAATGGATGTATGCATAGGTGGATGGGTGTATATATGTATTCATGTATGTATATGTAGGTGGTGGATGGATAAGTGAATGAGTAGACGTGTAGATGGCTGGATGGGTAGACAGATGGGTAGATAGGTGAATGAATGGATGAACAGGTAGATGGATAGTTAGGTGGGTGGATGGATGACTGGCTGAATGAGAGCATGATACATGGATGGGTAGATTGAAGGCTGAGTGGAAAGCTGGATGGAAGAATTTGCCTCAACTCAGGCAAGAGGCAGAATGATGGCTGCATTCTACAAAAGGTGTATGCATGTCTGGAGAGAGGCAAATTCGGAGGATGTGAGTGCATGTTTGTGTGTCCTTTGCTCCTCCTCGAATAAGGATTACATGATAGATTGAGATTTTATACATTTAATATTTCCTCCCAATTCCGGGTGCTTTACATCTGGATAAAAGGAGCTATAAATCTCCGCAGGCAGAACGTGGCTTGCCCTGCCTCTCCACGGGCTCACTGAGATCTCACTTAGAAATCCAGCTGAACAGTCAGTGATGAATCACAGCATCTGTGGAACAGTCCAGATAAGCAGCGATTTGCATTTTCACGTGATCATTTGCTGCTCTTGGCATTTTCAAATTACCTTAGAGCCACATTAATTCAGTTGCCATCTACTGCCACGCTCTGCCCAAGTGACCGGGTGATGGGGATTCAAGTGGCAGGTTTGTCTGGCTTTTCAGGCATTCGGAGTGCTGCCTTTTGGTATCCTGAAGCATATGGGAAGAGAGCAGCCCCATGGAGAGTGAGCTTGTAGCAACTCTTCTCCAAAGGTGACACCTTCGAATTGACTTTGCCTTTGTGTTCTTCATATCTGCCAGTTGCTTAAAAATAAACTAAGCACCAATTGTTCCCCTCTGGTACCTCCACCTTACACTGTGGAGGAGACATGCCCTCAGGTAGCTGATTCTCCCTCTCTACTGCGGGAGCTGTGTGTGCCGGGGGAGGCTGGCAGCAGCAGGCACCATATGGCTCCCATGGAGGCGGTCTTTTTGGTAGAAGGGAAATCTTGGAGAAGTTCTACAGTCTGGATGGGACTCCCCAGCCCTGCAGAGGAAGCTCTTGTCTGGCACTTGCCTGCAGCTGTCTCAGTGGTCACAGCTTCTTCAAAGAGACCGCATGTGGCCAAGAGGATAGTCTGTCACCCAGCCGTGGGGACTCTATCAGAGGCGAGAGTGTTCACTGGAGGCGGAATGAGTCCTGATGTGTCTAAGCAGGACTGCTTTACTGAAACACCTCCGGACAAAGAGATTTCACAGTCTAATGTAATCCCCTCTGCTCTGTTTCCTCCAACCTTCACAATCCAGGGAGTTTTTAACAGGCATCAGTAGTGCGTCTCCACACATCCATTTCCTTGCCTAGGAGCAGATTCCGCGTCTCTACATCCTTAACACAAATTCTCAGATTTCTACCCAATGCATTGGTGAGGAGGCCTTTGAAAATGAGAATTAATTTATTTCTCTATCTGAATTTACATTTGTTCCTCTCCCAAGCATCCATTCTGTAGCACTTTCATCAGCTCCCATCTCCTCCAACCCTTTCAGGAGTCTTCTGTTGAAGTTTTGCTCAGTTCCTCTTAGGTTCCAATAGACACATGTTAATGGAGAGATAGATTGTCTGTCCAAAATGAATTGTCTAAAGTGATTTGTAGACTGTCGAACCAACAAGGCAGTGCAAGGTCATTCAAAGGGATACAAGTTTGGGTGATAGGAAAGCTGCAGTTTTTTTTTTTTTTTCTTTTAAAGCTCTATTTGTACTCTTTGCTGCAGAGGTAGCATGCTTGGTAAAATGCTGAGAATGAGGAAGAGACCTGATTTTGAATCTCCAGCACCCACATAAAAACCTGGGTGTGGTGGCACACCCCTGTAATCTAAGGGCTGGGTGCTTGGAAACAGGGATCACTAAAGCTTGTTGACCAGTCAATCTAGCTGAACAATGTAGGTCAGTAAGAGATCCTGTCTCAAAATGTAAAGTGGAGAGGGACAGAAGAAAACACCATCAAACTCTGACCTCCACACACACACACGTGAGTATGTGTATCTTCCCATCTGCATACATGTAAATGTACATACATGTAACACACACACACACACACACACACACACACACACACACACACACACACACACTGTTCTATCTGTTCTTGTCTTGTTACTTTCATTCCCAGCTTGCAGTAACTGTGTTTTTAAAACTTCCTGTGGGGCTGGAAAGATGGCTCAGAGGTTAAGAGTATGGGCTGTTCTTCCAGAGGTCCTGAGTTCAATTCCCAGCAACCACATGATGGTTTACAACCATCTGTAATGAGATCTGGTGCTTTTTTCTGGTCTGCAGGGATGCAGGCAGAATACTGTATGCATAATAAATAAATATTAAATAACTTCCTGTGTTCTGGTGGCAAGAACACTTCATAGGAGATTCCACTTCCAGTATTAATATGTGACTTGGTGTTGGCCACAGAGACAATGCTATGTGGCAGATCTTTACAGCTTTTTTATCTTGCTTAACTAAAATTTGCTGTCTCCTGGTCAGTAACTCTGCAGTCCCCTCTTTCCAGTCCCAGACAGCTACCATTTGACTCTGATCCTGTAGGTTGGATCACCACAGATAACCCATACAAGGAGAAGCTCACAGCCTTCAGCTTTCTGTGACCGCTTCTTCCCACCCATCACACTGTCCTCACGTCTGCTGCAGGCTCATGTTGTGAGAATTCCTTTTTCAGAGGCTGCATGGGATGGCATTGTGTGGACCTGAGGCATTTATCTAATTATTTTGTGTTTAAATTATTCTTTGTGTTTTTCACATCATGCCTCCTGATCCCACCTATCTCCTGCCACATCCCAAAATGAAATTTAAGAGAAAAAAAAAAGGGGGGAGGAGAAAGGGAAAATCTCATCATGGAAGCTGCAGTGTGACACAGTGACTCCATAAACCCTTTTACCCATACATTTTTACATGTACACGGTTATCAAAAAGAATAATTGGTCTGGTTCAAGACTCCTGGTCTCTACAGCACCATTGATGCTGGGTCTTCTCTGGGACTCTTCCTGTACATCCCATTGTTGCCCTGTGACATGGAGATCCTGCAGCTCGGGATCCACAGGACTGATCTACCCAGGCCCCCTACCCCATGCTCCAGCAGATCACAATGGGGTAGATGGTGGGGTAGGCCAACACATAATCCTGGTTCTGAGCCTGGGTAGTTGCAGGGTTGGCCAGCCCGCCAGCTCTCCCATCTTTGCCACCAGGGTGAGCTCTCCAGCATTACCATTGCTAGTTCACCCCTTGCAGTGATGAGCAAGGGGCAGTATAGAATTTTTTTTTAACTCTTTGGTGGCCTGCCACTCAGCTCCCAAATAAATACAGAGACTTATTCTCACTTAAGAATGCCCGGTCTTAGATTGGCTTTTTTCTAGCCAGTTTTTCTTAAATTATCCTGTTTACCTTTTGCCTCAGGGCTTTTACCTTTCTCTGTTTTTTATACCTCTCTTTCCTTCTTAGTCAGTGGCTGGCTGAGTGGCTGGGTGGCTGGCCCTGGCATCCCCCTCTCCTCCTTTTCTCATCTTTTCCTCCTCTTTTTCTCTTGTGCCTAGATTTCTCCTCCTATTTATTCTCTCTGCCTGAAAGCCCTGTCTACCTCTCTCTCCAGCCTAGCTATCGACCATTCAGCTCTTTATTGGAAAATCAGATATTTTAGGCAGGCAAAATAACACAGCTTTATAGAGTTAAACAAATGCAACAGAAAAGAATGCAACACATCTTTGCATCATTAAACAAATATTCCACGGCATAAACAAAGGAAACATATCTTAAGCTAATATTCCACAACAAGGTGGGGCCAGTTCTCCAGCCTTCAGACACTCAGGGTCAGTTCTTCCACATCTTTAGGGCTAGCTCTCTACTGTGTTGCCCAGGTGAGGTTTAGGGGCCACTCTCCTAAGTGCTGCAGCTGATGAGGGTCAGGACCAGCTCTCCCACTCTTATAACCTCAGGGCCAGCTCTCCTGCCTGCCTCAGGCATTGAGGGGTGGGAGAGGGGGCACCTCTCTCCCACCCATGCTGTCACATGACAGCTGAGTAATGGGGACAGCTCTCTTATGCTCACAACATTGGAGCTGGCTCACCCATATCTCCATCACCAAACAAGGTCAGTTCTACTGTGCTGTGAGGTACAGGGCCAACTCTCCTGAGTATTGCATCTGGTGGGGGGCAGGGACAGTTCTCCTATCTGCCTTAGGTGTTGATGGGGGTGGATGGCATCTCTTCCCTACCCATGTCACCACTAGACAGATTAGTGGAGACAGCTCACTACCATGCTCACAACATGGGGCTGGTTTACCCACACCTCCATCAACAGAATTAGTTTCATTGTACTAGGTGAGGTGAAGCGCCTGCTTTTCCTAGAATTACAGCTGATGTGGGGCAGGGACATCTCTCCCTCTCTTATGACCTCTGAGCCAGCTTTCCCATTTGCTTCAGGTGTGGATGGGTGGGAGGGTGGGGGAAATATAATTATTCTTTATTAATAAAACTCAGGAGTCAGATATTGGGGTAAGAAACTGATTGATCAGCAAAGTGACAGAGAAGTGATGAGTGACTTCCTCTCTCTCTCTCTCTTTCTTCCTTCAATCCAAGAGAGTAGATAATCTTCCTGAGCCCCACTCTACCACTTCCTGCCTCTCTATATATCCTTGGTCCTCCAAAAACCTCTATGGCTAATTTTAGTCAGCTAGTAGCTAGCTCTACCCTCCAATTCAAAGTAAATTTTATTGGCAGTCCCTTGGGAGTGTCAAAATATGGTCAAAATATCTCACACTATTCCCCCCTTTTGTCTAAATAAAAAGAGAAGATTTTTAACTCTAATTCAGTAAAAATACATATAATAAGAACAATTATGAGGCAAGAATCATATTCAAAATGTTCAGTCCATTTGCATTTGGCAAATTCAGAGAAAATACTCCATTATCTATCTTACCTTGATGAGTTCAAAGTTTTATACCTAAACCATTTTCTACCATAATTACCATTATCATCCTAAAAATATCTTTTTAGACCTTAAAATATCTTCTTAGATAAACAACTTAAGCTTTTTGGTGACGCCAAGCATCTTGAAGGTGCTGCTTGACGAAGCTCACAGTGCTTGGACAACTTGGACTGACCCTTCACTGCCATTGGTAGAATTTGATGCACAACTCTTGCCTATGTCTTTGACACGTTTAATGTTTTCTTGCTGTTAAGGGTCCCTCATAGAGGGCTAGAACTGGACAATTTAACAATTCTTATAAAAGCTGATGTTAAGAATAAAACTTATGGTGATTCCCTGAGAGAATTAGCTATCCAAGAAATTTAGTCCTTTATAGAACTTATTACTTAAGTGGCATTAGTAAGCATGAGACATAGGAGCTGGAACAGTCATTAAAGAAGAAAAACTTAGGCAAATTAAGAAGCTGACAAACTGTAACTGAATGATTAGGTTTCTATGTTTTGCCTCAGAAACATAGAACTAGCACAGACAAGGAAAATATTTTGATTATAAAATTAATGACAAGCCTTGGTACCCTTCTGAAGGCAAAGGAAACAGTTTTAGGAATCTTGATGTTCTTTTACTCTCTGTAGATTATAATAGAGATAGAGACCATATTGAAACAGGAGTTTATGACAGAGACACAAAGAGAACCATCTTGGCTCTGTGAACTGCCTAGCTGCTGAGCAGACTTGTCAGACCAGGACTTCTCTGAATGTAGAAAGAATGGTATTTCAGAAGTCAAGGGAAAGGATGGTGGTCTTATGTCAGTTATAAAAGAAAGAATTTAAACAATGGACTGAGAAAATAGATTTTCTTAGAAAGATCAGACATTCATTATAGTAGGTCAATAGAATAATACAGGAGAAGCTTGATATAACAGGTAGTAGGAAATAACTTCTGATCTATTAACTTAGTCAAACTTAAATAGAAATATCCTGTCTAGTTTTTCTGCAACTACAAGCCTTTACAACTCCAATTTTAAGGAAAAAGATATTGACTTAAAAGAATTGATTTTATCATGTTAGATTTTAATTCTCATGAAATTTGCTGTCTGCTCATTTTCCTTCTTTTACTTTGAAAAGTATGTACCATGAAAAACCTTTGTAATCAATGATTAAAGTATATGAGAAAATTATTTTGTGTATAAAGCCTGTGAGAGATATGGGTTGTCAGAGTATGTCAAGCCATGCTGAGATGTGTTTCCTCTCTGTCCATCTCTTATAAATCAAAACCAAAATGTGTCCTATGTCTGATTTCTTCATCTCTGCTCTTGCATCCACCCATCTTCAGACTCTGCCCTCATCTGGAGCTAGACTTGGGCAGCTTTTATGTTTCTCTACCTTATAAACTTTACATCTTTTATCTAAGTTTTTTTTTTCTTCTGAATTTGGTAACAAGGAAAACTGTATAACTATCTAGTCTTCAATCCCAATCAGAGACCCAAGAAGGATAAAATATTACTTGAGTAAACAGGAAGTAAAGAGCAAACAACTTCCAAAAGTATAGAAATGGCAGAAATATCTGGCTTCCTGGATAGTCACCCAAAGTCCCTCTGCAAAATGGGGGCATCCATATTTGGCTTATGAGCTCAGAATATCTGACAGACTTTTGTGAAGCAGAATTTTAAAGGATGGCCTACCTTGTCTTGGCAAAGTCCAGAGGTTACTTTCTTTTGTGTCATACTTGTCCATTTTGGATAGCTTACTTACAGTAGGCAAAAGAAGTTTCTTGCTCAATGACTAACTTTGCCAGAATGAAAGCAAATTCCATATGGAGGTTCTTCAATGGCTATCATCCTTTTTTGAAGTAGATTGATGCTTCCAGGAGCATATGTGTCTCACTGTCATGAAAAGCCTTATGTTATTAAAACATTTGAAATGACATATTCTGTAGATCTCTGAAGTGTTTGAAGACCATCTATCTAAAATATATCCCTGTTTGACCTTGAAAACATACCTAACATGGTCACAAATTTGGTTGTTATAGATGACTAACTACTAACTCACAATTCTTAATTATCTTAAACAGTTTGTAAAAATAGCCTTTAAGGACTAGAGCTTTACATTACATTTTAAAATGAGCTGCAGGCTCAAAATACCTTAAACAAGAGTAGAACCATATATACAGTGTGTTAAAACAAAAATGATCTTACATTTGTATTAATATACAAACACATCTTGAATAAGAGTGGAAATATATATACAGTATAACAAAAATAACCTTAAATTAGTATTAATACACAAAAGTCCATACCATTGTAAAATATTTAAGATTAGTAGTTGCTTTTTTAGTTTAAAAATACATTCAATAATCTTCCCTTTATCCTGTCATTCTTACATCTCCTTTCCTTTTCAGAACAAGATCCTTGAATCCAACCTCCCTTGCTTAGTTTCCTCCTTACTATGACCAGTAACAACTGGCAACCAACCTCCTAAATGATGATAAACATCTATAACATACCAAATGACCAAAGCCCATTCACCCCACCTCTTGGGAATGTAGGCATTATGTTCTTAAAATTACTTCCTGTTGTCTAGGGCTGATAGCATCTCTAGGTGACTCTGAGAAAATTGAGACAATGGTCAAGTGCTAGAAGAGGTAGCTGTATCATTTGTTGTCCAATCTCTGCATAATGGGAAAGTGCAGGGCTTATCTGAATTCCTAGCTAGAGCAGTATGTGATCCTGGACCATCTTAGCTCACTGATTTGAAATTGTCCTGAGCAATTTGTAGTACAAAGCTGATCCTTGGGTAGTGTTTGTCAGTTTGGGTGGTGTTACCACAATCCAGGTGGAATCGTCATTATAGGGTCCCATTATCCTTTTGGAAATTTCAAAGGTTGCTATTAGGAATGATCATGGTTTACTGCAGAAAACTTAAACATTTTAAATGTCATATCCAGCAGATCTTGGGGAGGTTAAAGGACCATAATCTATTAAATATATCCAGGGTACACAAGCTCAATTCCTAGTTACCTGATTCAGGCTCAAGCCCAAAATCATGTACAGGAAGCTAGATGAAAGCCTATATCTAGAATTAGTGCTCTATATGACCATTAATATAATGACAGAATACATATACATTTGTAATATATATGTATTATAAATTTTGAGATAATATTTAAACTTTAAGAAAAGTTTTAAAGAGTCAAAATAAAACCAAAGGATTATGAGATTAGTGGCAAAAGAACAGTTCCTTAATTTTGGTTTTTCTTTTGTTCCATACCAGGTGTCTCTTCTGACATGAGACGAAGATTTTGGATTTTTCTTTAACAAGCATGCTTAGGTTTAGAGAAGGAGAGAGCCACACTTCAACTCCAAAACAAACTTTAATTTTTAATTGAATTGGGACTACAAAAAGCCCATTTGATTTATATGTCTGTAGAGAACAGCAGAAAAAACCTTTTGGGAAGATTTATGAAATTTTATCCTGTTGGAAATGTGTTGTACCATTAGACCAATTTATTCTTTTGGGGGGGATATTTTTTCTGGATGATTCGTCCTTTTTCTTCAGATGTCTCACTTGACCAGTGGTCTTCAGATTCCTTAGTTGGATGTTTTTATTCTCCTGTAAAGACAAAAACAAAACCCTGCCCCAATCCTAACTTTAAGGCGTTTCCCTTTTGGCAGGTTATATCTGGTCAAATGATGTGTATTTATTAGTCTTATAAATTAGTTTAGATTGAATGGCCATGCTGATTGATTAACTATTGCCTCTCCTAATCAAGAGGTCTCTCCTGTTTGAATCTCATCTTAATCAATTTGATGATCCATAGCTTTTATTTTCTTGTGGAAGCAAAACAAAACCTCTTCTCCAATATAAAACATACCTTGGTTTTCATTCTGAGGTCAACACATCTTTAAAGTATACAGGCTGATTTAATTCAGCAATTTTTTCTACTATCCAATGTATCTCTGTAGCTGTCATTCCTTTCTCATTAGCATTTAAAAATTTAAAGTTAATAAAGCATTATATAATCTATCTCTGGGGTCTTTATTACCCATTTCTGTTTATTAAGCATATCTTTTAAAGTACAATTAGATCTTTCTATAACTGTCCTGTAGGATTGTGTGGTATACCTGTAATATGCTTTATATTGTAATATGCAAAAAACTGTTGCATTTTATTAGAGACATATTCTGGAGCATTGTCAGCCTTCATTTTTATAGGTATACCCATGATGGCCATAACATCTAATAAATATGTAATTACAGAATCTGCCTTTTCAGACTTAAAGCAGCTGCCCATTGAAATCCTGAAATTGTATCTATAGTATGCTGCCTATACTTTAATTTCCCAAACCCAACTAAGTTGATTATCTCTTCATTTAATTTTTCCATTTTCAAATCATCTATTATGGAACCATACAGAGACCTAACTCACTGCATTGTAATATTGTTCACGATTCTTAATGTGAATAAATACTCTTTTTGTAAAAAAAAGCTAATTCCCTTTTTAAGAATTCCCAGATCTGCTGGCGACCACAGTGAAGTGTGAGGCTGGTTGTTGCTGCCATACTGCAATGGTGGACAGAGAACATGGCATGTGACGGGCAGGGGTGAGCAGGCTGGCTAAGAGTATGTGGTGGCCACAACAGTCAAAGCCAGAGTGGGTGTTGAGGTGGCTGACCCGGTGTGGCAGTGGCTCCATGAGGGAGTCCAGGGGAGACCCACAATCACAGGGAGAGGGAGCCCATTGCCTGAAAAGCAGATACAGAGGGATGTGCAGAAGAAGCCTGCATGCCAGGAAGCAAGGGCATGAGGCCGCCTGAATGACAGAGCTGGTCGGTGGTGGGTGACTGACTCTGGCAGCATTTGGGGCCCAGTGGCTTGTGGTGTTTGGGGCCCAGAATAGGTAGCATTTGGAAGCTGCTATAGAGAGAGGCTACAATGCAATGGGAAAACCCCAGACTCATGCAGAGGGCCTGGGGGGAGGGAAGAAAAGGCAGCCCCAGTGGTGACTCCTGTAGCTGCAAAGCTGACAATCTTGTGCTCCAAGTTGGATGCTAGATGAAATGTTTATCTAATTATTCTTTATCAATAAGACTCGAGAGTCAGATATCAGGATAAGAACCCGGTTGAACAGCAAAGTGGCAGAGAAATGACCAGTAACCTCCTTTCTCTCTTGTTTCTTGATCTAAAAGGGCTGAGAATCTTTCTAAACCCCACCCTACTACTTCCTGTGTCTCTCTATATGTCCTTGGTCCTCTAAAACCTCTATGGCTAATTTTGGTCAGCTAGTAGCTTGCTTCACCCTCTGATTCAATGTAAACTTTATCGACAGTCTAGGGAGTGTCAGAGTGTGATCAAAACATTCCACAACATGGACCCAACTCTGTCTCTGTATCCATTTAACTGTGGGTAGATGTCTGGCCATTTCCATGGTTGGCTATTGTGAATAATGCTACAGTGGCCACAGACTGGTAATGGGTTTGAGATTTTTGATCTGTTCTTTCAGATAAATACTCAGGAGACTGTTGAATTGCATGGCATTTCCAGTCTTATATTTTCGAGGAAACTCCATCTTGTTTTCCGTAGCTTCCTCACAACACTTGGTTTTTGTTTCTAAAAGCAGTGTCCTGGCATGTGTGAGATGATGCCTCACTGTGCATCTGATTCTCATTTCTCTGATGAGCACTGACTTCGAGTACTTTCTATGTATCTGTTGACTGTTGCATTTTTTTTTTTTTTTTTTGAGAATTGTGTATCTGAGTCTTCACATGATGGTTTTGAATTAAGTGACGGTAATTTTTGATATTGTGGGAGTCCCCAACAAACTTTGGAGTTAGTCACTGATCATCCACAGAGTTGACATTTTCCTAGTTGGCCCTCTTGGCTTTCTTGCATTCCTGGGTTGCCTTCTGTTCTGTTAATTGTTGCATTTCTATTCTTTGTTTATTTTCATCACTTTCTTCTAATTAACCCACAAATAGAGCTATCAAACAGCAGGTTTAAGGGAACCACTCACACTCTTGCTGGAGCCTCAGCAGTTGGGATGGCTGGACGGTATTCTCTGGTCCCAGCAGAGCCCAAGACGGAGGCCTGGCCCTGCAGCATCCCTGTAGTTGGAGTTTTCCTGCCTGGCCCACAGTCAGGACAAATCTCTCTCACCCGCCAGGCCCACAGACGCTCAGACCCAACCAAGTAAACACACAGAAACTTATATTGTTTACAAACTGTATGGCTGTGGCAGGCTGCTTGTTATCTACTTCTTCTATCTTAAATTAACCCATTTCTGTTAGTCTATACTTTGCCACATGGCGTGTGGCTTACCAGTGTCTTTACATGTTGCTTCTCATGGCGGCGGCTGGCAGTGTCTCCCTCCAAACTTCTACTTCCCAGAATTCTCTTCTCTCTTGTCCTGCCTATACTTCCTGCCTGGCCATTGGCCAATCAGAACTTTATTTACACAGAGCGCTATCCACAGCACTCCCCATTTCTATACTCTAACAAGGAAAAGGAAAAGTGGGAAGCAAGCCCATTTATAATATCTCTAAGAATAATGAAATAGGAATAAACTTAAGGCAGCAAAACTTGAAAATAATTAAAGTAAGCACAAATAAATCACACAAAACAGCCTATAGTTTCCATACAGTTCTCATCAGTGTCTCAAAAGGAATAGAAGAACAATAATTCTATAGTTTATATGGATGTGTGGGTGGGAAATGATTATAATCCCAGCACTGGGGAGGCTGAGACTTAAGGCTTAATAATTTAAAACCAGCCTGGGCTAGTTACACAGCGAGTCTCTATCCAAAACACCAAACCAGGGTGGCAAGATGGCCCGGCAGGTGGCAGCACTTACCTGGCAAAGCTGGCATTCTGAGCTCAACCCCTGGAACCCACAGCGGAAGAGGAGAACCAACTCTTGAGAGCATGCTAGGGCATGCCCATGCTGGAACTCACTCTCACAAACACAGCAGTAATAAAAACAGACAAATAAAAAACCAAGCACACAAAAGGACTTGAAGAAACTGCAGGACAAACAGAACAGCAAAACCACCCAAACCGGAAACCAGCACCTCCACCCTGAGAAGTCCAATCAATCTTGAGAAAGAACAGAGTTGGAGCCGTCACATGCTGTTTCTGGCTTCGAGACATCCTGTGAAGCTGTAGAACCAAATAGTTTGGTTCTGGAAGAGAATAAAGAGCACAGAAATAAATGTATACAAACACCACAAACTGGGTTTCACTCAAACCTGGGACAAATGGCTGAGGTACCTATTTAATATATTGTCTCTCAGCCCCTACCTGTTCCAGGGTCCTCATAGCTGGCATATACCTCATCCCCTGTCCTAAACTCTTCCGGCCCAGGGGTTGGCCTGCCCTTCTCTGTATAATGCAGACATTTTGGTTACCTGGCCTTTTGGTTTACCCTTTACTGTCTTGGACCAGGCCACCCTCTAGGTTGGTGACTCCTCTCCCCTCTCTCCTCCCCCATTTCCTCACATGTCCTGGTTCAGGGTCATGTTCCCTCTGGACTCTCCCAGATGTCCCTGCCTCTGGCCATGCTCTCCCTTTGATTACAATAAACTTTCTTCTCCACTATACCTAGGAGCAGCCATGTCCTTCCTTTTTTATTTCCTTTTTTCATTCTGGGGAAGGACACTGAATATTCAATAAACAGTATTGTGAAGGCTGTGTTGTGTGCACACAGAAGGCTGGCTCTGGACCCTTGTCTTAGCCCCCAGAGAAAAACAAACTCCAAATGGGTCAAAAATTTAAATGTAAGACCTGACACTTCAGAACTCCTAGAACAAAACAGAGGGCTAAAGCATTATGACATTGATCTTACTGATTTCACAGACCAGACACCAAAGGTGCGTGTGGTGATATTGTGTTCCCCAAAATATTGTGCACCCTAATGAACTTATCTGGGGTCAGAGAACAGAACAGCCACTAGATACAGAGGTCAGAAACCTGGTGGCATACACGCCTTTAGTCCTATCACTTGGATGGCAGAAAGCAGAAAGGTGTGAAGACCAAAAACTAGAAGCATTTGTCTGGTTAAGCTTTTAGGCTTTAGAGCAGCATGTTCAGCTGAGATTCATTCTAGATGAGGACTCAGAGGCATCCAGTCTGAGGAAACAGGGTCAGCTGAGGAATTGGCGAGGTGAGGAAGCTATGGCTTGTTCTGCTTCTGTGATCATTCAGCGTTCACCCCAATACCTGGCTTCAGGTTTGATTTTATTAATAAGACCATTCATGCTACAGGTACAGGCCACGAAACTAAAGATAAACGCGTGGAGTTCATAAGACACATGGCTCACAGAGCAACCTTGAAGCATGCTTTCTGAATGACTTTCCCTTCTGCTTCTGGGTTTTGGTGTTGGGTGCTGAGGGGCAGGTGGTAGGGTTTGGGTCACTCAATCCCACTCTCCTTTCTTCAGCTGTACAAAGGAATATGGAAGTGTGAACCTTTTCCAGTGCATTGGAAAGAAAGACCAGAAAAATATATTATATTGGACCTCAACTTGTCAATTTTTTTTTTTTTTTAGGTAAAAACTAGTTGATTATCACCAATTTTGTGTGGTTGGATCTAATATATTCAAATCTGATTTGGACTAATTTTGGGGAAATGACACCTCCTGCCCCATAGTCTCTCAGTGAGGGATGAGACCCAGGAGCTGTTCCCCACCTGAGCTAGAGTATAGATTGGCTTGGTTGTGTCCAGGCCTTAGGCAACTGCAGTCACTGTGAGTTCATGAGGACAGTGACTATGTCGGATCTGGAAGACCGTGTTTCATCCCCTCCATCTTCCCATTCTTACATTCTTTCCATGCTGCTTCTGTGTGGTTCCCAGAGCCTTAGAACCAGTGACATCGATGTCTAATTTAGGACTGAGTGCTCACCAGTCACTTACTCCCCACACTTTGTTCAGCTGGAGTGTCTCCTTGACTGCCAGCTACTGGGAGCAGTGTGTTCTTTTCAGCAGCTTTAAATAATTTCCTCTTGACTTGCATATATGATTAGCTCCCCTCACAAATCCTTCCTTTGGAGAGGGGAGATGTACGGCCGAAGTTTATTTGTCTGAATTATTTCTTATTCCGAAAGAGTAGATTCCAAATCATCATTGCTGACTGCTCTGTTCAGTCAGCTCAAGGTCGGTCAGTGGGATAACAAAAATCAATGGAGATTGAGCCTCAGAAGTGTCAGCGAAGGACAAACATATTTGACAAAAAGATGTGGGACTTGAGCAGTGAGGCTGGTTTGCTTCTACTGCTCATATATTAGTTCTGAAGGTGGTTATGGAGGCCAAGTTTAAGCGTTATTCCCAATCATAGTAAACATGGAATTAGCAGTCAAAATCCCACAGAGCTGCCTCAGGAACAACCGTCATGGAAATGTACCATTCCACCTGTTACGGCTTTTAAAAAGGCTTCCCTATGCCTGGAAAAGTACAGAAGGTCCTCAACTTCTCAGTGTTGACAGGATTTTTCAGTGTCACAGTGGTGCTGAAGTGACATGCATCAGGCAGCAATTGTATTGTGAATATTGGATTATCATCTGGTGCCAGCTAGTCATGGGAGCCATGGCTCTTTCCTCCGATGCTGGTCAGAGGCAGTGAGCTGTAGTTTCCAGTCAGTCATGTGACCATGAGGGGAATAACTGGGACCTCTCAGTCAGTGCTCTGTGTTTGCAAGTTCTGATGTTCCACAGATTAGATGTATCATCTTATCAGGGTATAAAGCTATCATAATTTGAGAGGCATCTGGGCAGAGTTCTAGAAGAAGAACGTTTTTTAGAGTGCCTTTCCAGTAATAATACTTTATCTTTACATAATTATATATACCAGTGATCTGATCAATTTTCTGCTTACTTCAAACTCTACAAAGCACGTAGGTGACTGGAAGGATGGAGGAAAGTGAGACCTGGGGACGAGCATGAACATGGAGTGATGCACTTTGATGGAACTGCTGCTGCATTCTTTCAGCTCCTTTTCTTGACGCTGTGACTTTTGCCTGCCCCAAGACAGTTCAGTCTGTTTTGTCTCACGGTTCTTGGACATGAAATTCATCTTGGTAGAGAAGAACATAGCAGCAGGAGTGTGAAGCAACCTGTCACATCTTGCTTGCAGTCACAGATTGTAAGAAAGAGGGGGAAGCCTATCAAATCCCAAGGATTCCAGGGTGGTTCCTGTCCTAGAGTGAGGATCCACCTTCTAAAGGTCCCACAGCCTTCCAAACTGGTGCCACCAGCTGGGAACCAAGTGTTTAAACACGTGAACCTGTGGAGGACATTTTATATCAAAATTACAATGTAGGTAAAATTCTGGAGTGAACCTGAGGTATATGGCAAGCTCTGTCCCCACTGACATCCTTCCCTGCCTGGTACATCTTTCTGATTAAAGACGAGGTACCTATACAACGCCATTGCTCTCCTCCCGAGTGACTCAGTACCAGTCCCTGTTGACAGTCTCTTTTTCTGTGGTCCTTCTGTTCCTTTGGGAAGTCCAGTAGGACTTACCAGAGGAGCAAGTCTGGTTAGACTACTACAAAAGCCCAATTTACTTCTCAGTGACGTGTCTCCACCAGAAGCGGGAATAAAGTAGCAGTGGGTATACGTTTAATATGGGCAACTTGCCATTAATATAAAGGATGGAGAAAAGGACTGTGGATCAGACTGTTCTGTATCCTCACCACAGCTTCTGACTGCAAACCTTTGCCAAAATGCATAGATCTGTATGCAGAAGTGGTTGCACTATATGCAAATTGGAAAGAGCTAATTGAACATAGGGTAAGTCAGGTTTTCTCTTGTTCTCTGCTGCCTACGTTCCTTGGTGGGCAGGTCTTCTGAGTTCTTCTAGTTCTGTCATTGACATGACTCTGTCTGTAGTATCCCTCTCTGTAGGGAATGCCCCTCACTTGCTGTTAATGACAGCAAGGCTAGCTGCCTGGTGTAGGCCATGTATACAACAAGAGCTTTCTGAATGTTGTCTTAGATGTTGTTATGATTTCCTTTAAAGGCTTGGTATAGTCATTTGCCTAGAAAAATATACAAGGTCTTCAACCTATGATAGTTTGACTTACAATTTTCTCAACGTTACCATGGTGCAAAAGCAATTATACATCAAGCAGAAAGTTGTATTTGAGTGGTGAATTTACATTTTTCCCCAGGCTGGTGGTATGCTCAACGGGTCCTTTGTGCAAAGCTGGACAGTGACTACTCCCAATGGGCCTTGATTTTGCACACTGCTATTTGAATCTAAAGTTCCCAACTTTGTCGTTGGCTGAGGTTCATTCATTTGTTCAGGAAACGCCTTCTAAACACCTACTGTGTGCCAAGGATGGTGCTGGGAATCAGGATACAGGAACAAGATACAATCCCCGCACACAAGCTGCTCCACTGAGAGAGAGCCAGACATGTAAACAAATAATTAGAGCACAGTGTAATTAGTGTTAATGGAGGCATGGGCAAAGAGCTGTGGGGCACAGAGGAGGAGTGACTACTTCAGCCTTAGTCACAAGATGCCAGCTGTGCCAAGCATTTAATGTCACGGTTTTATTAAAAACAAAAGGAGGCACTGCCCAAAAGGTATATTGCATCAGTTCAATGTTCATCACACACAGAGACACACTCCCATCCTGGGATGGATAATGCCAGCCTTGTTCCCAGAGGCTGTGCCCTAGACTCTGACTGTGAAACAGCCTGGGTACTATTTGACTTGGTCATACCTATAGTGGCTTTGGTAATAGCTGTGGGCAAATTCCTGTATCTTACTGGGATATTTCTTGGTGCCTTTTCCTCACAGCCTGCAGCAGTCTAGGCTGCCTGACTGTTACCATGGCAACAAGAGTCTCTTCCCATCTTCCACAAGTGCATGATGCTTCTTTGCTGGGGTGTGCGGGTCCTTGACCAGCACCTCAGCTCAGTTATAGGCTCCAGGTCATCTTTTCTGGGCTGTTTCCAGGTCTTTACTTATTATTCCAGGCATCAACAGCATCTTGGGAACATGTGGAGTCACTTGTCCAGGCATGACCCCCCACTCCTCCCACATTAGCCATCGGTTTTAAGGAGCCTCATGGTAGCTGCTCGGAGTGCACGAGACTGAGGTGGTCCTGAAGGTCCAGGTTGTCAGCTGCCAAGAATAAGATGGTCACACAGGAGATATGAGCCGGGAGTTGGCTCTGGATAGATGAATATGCAAAGCGTGGATAGCCTGGGTGACAGAGCCTTGTGTGAGTTATGAACAAATAAACTACAGATGAGTAGACTGAGGAGAGAAGTATAGTGAACACATTTCATGACAAAACTGTGTGGAAGGAGAAGATGGGGTCCACAGGCTCCCTTGGCAGCTTTCACTTGAATCGGTGGGTGTCAGGAAGAGAAAAGGCCTCCTGTATCCGTCTGCCTAAACCCGAGGATGAAAAAAGACTCCTTTAAGGAAGTGAGCTCCTGGGCAGTACAGATTATCACGTGATGGTCAGATGGCCTATAGGTGAACATTGAAGGATGGGAGGTTTCCAACATCGCACCCACACCTCACCAGCAACACTGTTCAGTGAGTGTTTATCATACTCAGCCCATGGCTCTTCCTTACCTGTGAGATCAAGGGCAGAGACAGTGCTTCTCAGAACTCTTGTGTTCAAACTTCTTTCCTAACTGTGACCTTAACTTCAGCAGCTAGCTTTGAGGAATTAGGTGTGTCTTTACTCTTTCCAGCCACCCTGTAAATTAAACATAATGGGTTGCTTACAGAAGTAGAGACTTGCAAAGGAATTTCTAAAGACCTTAGGAGCAAGGTCAAGCTGAATGCCAAGATTGGGACGTCCTGCCTATCCGCCATGTATTCATGCCCGTTCTTCTTTTTTTGTTTGTTTTTTGAGACAGGGTTTCTCTGTATAGTTTTGGTGCCTGTCCTGGATCTCACTCTGTAGACCAGACAGGGCTCAAACTCACAAAGATCTGCCTGGCTCTGCCTCCCAAGTGCTGGGGATTAAAGGCGTGTGCCACCACCACCACCAGGCAACTCATGCCCATTATTACTGGGGAGCTTCATGGGGGTGAGATAGACAATGCCCAGAGAGGGGCTGTCAGTTAGCTGCACAAGGCACAGCAGGAACAGCACAGAGCTAAAGTAAGCAGCACTTCTAGAAATCAGAACAACCCAAACTGACCTAGGCACTCTGCATATATGTTACAGTTGTGTAGCCTTCTAACAGTGGGAACAAGGGCTGTCTCTGACTCTTTTATTGGCTTTTGGGACCCTACTCCCCAGACTGGGTCTCCTCGCCCAACCTTAAAACATGGAGAGGTGTTTAGTCTTACTGTGACTTGATATGCCATGGTTTGTTGATACTCACGAGAGACCTGTCCTTTTCTAAACAGAAGTAGAGAAGGAGTAGATTTGAGGGGTTGGGGGTGGGAACACAGGGTGAAGGGGAGGGCCTGGGAGGATAGGAGGGAGGGGAAACTGTGGCCTGGATGTAAAACAAACAAACAAACAAACAAATAAATAAATTTATTAAAAATAAAGAAGAACAACCCTCAAAGCGTGGCCGCCAGCAGCTTTCAACTGTGGTCTTTGCTGCTCTGTAAACACAGAGGCTCTAAATGAGAGTTACTGACCAGGTGACAAGACCACACAGGTTCTGAAAGGGTGATTTGTGTGAAAAGATTTGGGTGGGGTGTGAGCCAGATAAGAAAAATGTCTAATGAATCTTAACTGGTCTCCCTTCAAAGTCTTAGTGGAGTGTGAGATGGGAGGGCCTGACCACCAGGTTGGCTTAGCCTTGCACCCAAGCTGCAAACTGGGCAGACAGAATGTTTCTGGGGAAATCGAAATCCAATGTCAAATAAGATCTTGCTGCTGTAATTGTTAAGGTCCCTGGGGAAAAATGCATCCAAAGTGACAATCCAATAAGCCTTACCATCATCTCTGGGTGCCATTCAAAGTCCCTCCTCTGCCTCCTTACAATGGCCATCTCTTCTTTTGTAAGTTCAGCGGGAGCAATGGGCGCAACTTTGAAAATATACCATGTATATTAGATAGTGGGGTCTGTCATGGATCACAGCTCTCTACATGGAAAAGTCTAAAAATTTCCACACTGGCCTAATCTTTGTCTCCACATGAACTGTGATGCTAAAAAAAAACAAAAACAAAAACAACTCCCCCCAAAACCCAAAACAAACCAAACCAAACCAACAAACAAAAACGTGAAGCATCTCAATGTGTCTCTCCAGGGGCTGAGGTAAACTTGCATCATCTTCAACTGGGTCAAATGGGAAGGAGAATACAACTTTTTCTGTTCCCTGTGAGGAAATGTGACATGAAAACTGGTTGTTGTTCACCTGTGTGATGGGCACACCAGGCAGGTGACTCATCTTGTGCCTTCTCCTAGAGTCTAGGAGAAGCCAGTGATCACAACCAAGCTGTAGTTAGAGTTGGGATTCCAGCTCAGATCAGTTTCTCCTAACATGAATAAGACCCAAGCCTCTAGGGAAGCAGCCAGACAGTCAACAAGCAGAGCAAAGATGGGCCTCACAAGGCTTTGCTTGTGACAAAATGATAGTCCCCAAAGCCAAGGTGCCCTCTCTCCCCAGTAGCATACTATCTGCACTCCCAGGTCTAGTCCTGTCTAATGGGAACAAATGCAACAGATAGGAGCAGATGGGACTATAGCCCAAGATTGGACACAGGGACCATCTTAGCAATGGTGGTGGTGACTATGTAGGTATAGGCATCCAAGGTTCTGGGAGGTCCTGGTCCTGTCTCAGAACCATGACCTGGTGTTTAGACTGCATACGTAATGTGGCCTTAGACCGCAAAGAGCACTTGGCCATCTTGGATAGAGCCAGTGTCCGAAAGCTGAACTTGATCTCCTCTCATTTACCACCTTTGGGTCTGGTCTTGATATCTTTACACCTTCCTAGGGCCACAACTTTAATATTCAAGGCAGATGGCCCACCTTACCTAGTCTTATCGTGATAAGGTTTTCAGATCCTTCACCCTGAGCAATGCTTTCTTGGGTATGAACATGTATCACATTTTCTTTGATGTGTTTACATGTATTGTGGTGATATGGACTAAAAGCTACTCTGAAAAGGAGCTATTGTCCCCCCAGCATGCAGGAGTTCAAAGCTACAAGAGAGGTATGGCTCCTTTCAACATTTTCTCTGGGTGAAATGTTTTACCTTGCGATTCCTCATGAGAAGGAGGGGGGAGCAGAAGGAAGTGGAAGTCTTTTATAGTAGAGCCGGAGAGGGTAGAGTGCTGTGAAGGTCAAAAGGCCAGGACATGGCTGCCATTCCTAAGACTCACATAATAGAGGCCATCTTCCCCAATCCAGT
Organism: Onychomys torridus; assembly: GCF_903995425.1. Lineage (NCBI taxonomy): Eukaryota > Metazoa > Chordata > Mammalia > Rodentia > Cricetidae > Onychomys > Onychomys torridus. Next base: position 38,255,242 of record NC_050445.1, on the reverse strand, counting down.
GATCCCTTCCTCAAATCAATACAGGCTTCTGGAGGGCATAGCATCCGCCTTCTCCTCCTTCATCCCTTCTTGCCCAGGATATTTAGCATGGCAGGCACGGAGGTAATGACCTCACCGTGTGGGGTGAGGCTGACTCATTCACTCTCTGAGCAAGATGAGCTCACTGGGAGTCTGGCCAGACAATGCTGGCTGGAGGAGACAGACGGACTGAAGGCTTTTCTGGCTCTTGTTGCTTTATTTCTTGAATGACTTTCTTGAACTAACCTCAATCATTTAGAAAGGACACAAATAGAGTACAGAGCCTTTGTTTTTCCGAAACTCTTTTAGAGTGTGTGGTTGACGTGATGATTGCTACTTACCAACACTTTGGCATACACACCCTACAAACAAGCATGTGCTCCTGAACTGACACCCACTGTTCTCTGAACATGTCCTTACTTTGGGCCTGATAAGACATTCCATCTCACCTGGTACTGTTTTGCCTTCTTCCATACTCAGCCTGTTGTCCAGAGAATCTTAGCCACCTTCAGCAGAGAATGGTATAGAAATGAAGATCTGTGGGTGAGGCATACTCCTTGGCATAGGGATGGCTCCCAGGCCCTCTTGTTAGATAGAGTAAAGAGATGAACACATGTATATGTATAAGCAGATACATATACTCACACGGCTGCATCCTATCAACATTTGTCTATGAATATGTGTTCTCTCTCTCTCTCATCTATCTATCATCTATACATTATCTTTTTTTTCCATTTGATATTTGTAGTCCCTCTCTTTGATAGTGCTCAGCCCTGGTTATCTTTAAATTATTTTTGGCATGTATGTGTGTATGGGCATATGCATATGTGTATTCAAATGTGTGTAGGCACATCTGTGCACACACAGAGAGACCCCAGAGGTTAGCATTGAATGTCTTCTTTAATCATGTTAAGTGTGTTTCTTACTTGAACGTAGAGCTCCATGGTTTGACTAGTCCAGCTTTCTAGCTTGCCCCCCCACCCCTAAGCGCTGGTGTTATAGACTGACCTCCATTTCCACAGGGCACTTCTTGCTCTAATAATCACACCTACATGGTAGGCTTACCCACTGAGGTGTCCCCACAGTTCTGAAGTATTTTAAGCCGATCAGTCCCCCAATATACCACCTTTCCATGCCTCCTGGCATGGAAGCTCCTCCTATGTGACTTTGCCTCCTAGCTGATGCCCTGTTGTTCCCTGAATTTGTAGAAACCCTTCCTCTTTCTTGGGTTCACCACCCCTGGGGACCCTTCTGTGTACTGCCCCTCACCCTGCTGTGGCTGTGACACCCAAAGCCAGGTTCCTTTCCTTGGTCCCTGTCCTACAGAGAACTCTCTCACAGCCTTAGACTTGGTCCCCTGAGCTGTGGTGCCTGTGAGGGCAGTTCATCGAATCTGCTCTGGTCTAGGCTCTCGCTCTTTTTATCTTCTCCTAAGGGTTGGAAGACTGACAAGTTCAAGAAAGGAAGGGACAGAGAGATACAGAGAGGGAGGGAGGGAGAAAGGGACAGGAAGAAGAGAAAAAGGAGGAGGAAAGAGGGGAGGAGAAAGATGACTTCCTAGTTCCCAACTGCAGAGGTGGGGCATTTCCATTTTGTTCAAATGAAAGGATAGAGCCTACTGCCTGGCAAATGCTGGACTTTGCAAAGGCAAAAGCCAGGCAACCTGTGTGTTGGCATACTATGGTAAAGTGCTGAGGGGCCGAGACTACCTTTGGGTAATATATAGATTATCCCATTCTGAGCCACATTAACCAAGCACTAATTGAGCTTTCTGAATGCAGTTTGGTGCCAGTTGCAGGAATAACTTTGGCACCTGCTTGGACTTTAGACTTGCAGATTAACTCATAATAATTTGTTCTCTAATAAGCCACTTGGAAGCCAACTCACTCCTACAGTTGGTGTGAGCAAAATGCAGCTCGGAGATTGGAACAGAGGCTGAAGATCCAGTCCGCAGGGGTCTGTGCTGGTTTGCCTGTCATTGCTGAGCATCCAGCCTTGCTTTGCATCCACTGGCCTCCCCTTAGCTCCCACACACTAGGGGTTAGAGTCATTTTATTTCACGTGGACCAACTGGATTTGAAGAGCCAGGTTTTTTTTTAATCTGTCACTTATATTCCCAGGGACAATTTTGATAAACATGACCAGAAGTTTACAAAAGCATAAAATGAGTGTCATTTATGAGCAATACTAAGGGATGTGGTTCTCAAATGGGCTAGATGTATAACCAAAACCGAGGATGTGGTTGGAAGGCTGAACCCACAGGCTACCCTCGACATACCTTATCAGAGATGGAGGCTGTATAACTGGGTAATTTTGAGACATGTTTAAATTTGAGAAGCATGTAGTGCTTTAGGTGGCTCAATGCAGTGTAACACTACTGGGAGTTCAATGATTCAACCAAAGTTCCCATAGACCAGCCTGTCCCTGGCTGCACGTAAGCCAGGCAGGTTGAATTCTGAGCAAGGCAGCTCATGCATGGTGCATCTAACAAACGCACAGGATAGCCAGGAAGGAACAGGAGTGTACTCCAGAGAGAGAATCACAGAAAGAACCCTCTTAGGTAGGGAAGTCTACAAGTCCCTGAGAAGCAGCAACACCGATGACTCAGCCACCCCACCACAGACACCAGGGAGAACTGGCTGGAGGGAGATATGGAGAGAGATGTTGAGGGCCCTTCACTTGTCTGTTAAGGGAGAAAGGGGAGGGGGAAGACAGAACTCAGAAGCAGAAACTTGGTTCATGTGCCCCCTCCCTACCCTATCTGTGCCTGCTCAGAGTTGGCACTGGAGGAGGGTGGTGGCTCCAGGGGACAGGATGTCTGTTTGTGATCTGGTCGGGTAGAGATAGCATCATCATCATTTTCCAGAGGCCAGATATGTGCAATATTGAAAAAGAGAGCTTGTGATATGCTGACAACACTTAATGGGTAATTCAAGGGGCCTTATTATTCCCATCCATCACATCTGGCTGGCGAGGTGCTGGTCTCCCGGCACGCAGGCCGAGCTCATGCACCTCCACTTAGGCTTTTCCTTTCTCTTGGAGGTGACAACTGGTGGCCAAGTCCCTGATTGGATGGGTAGTCACGAGTCTTGATGCTGAGGGCCATTAAAAGGAAGGTGGACAGGCTCTCTAGAGGTGGTGGGCTGGCCCATAGCTCTGCCGGGGGCTAAATATGGCTGACAGTTTGAGTTCTCTCTGTGAAAACAGTTGGAGATGGCACACACAGGCCTAACGTAGGCAGGAGACTACTAGAGTTGGCCAGAGATTTTTGTTTTTGAGTTTTGAGAGGACAGATCTTTATTATTGAGCAGCATCTCTCTCTCTCTCTCTCTCTCTCTCTCTCTCTCTCTCTCTCTCTCTCTCTCTCTTTCTCCTGTCTGTTTCTGTCTCTCTTTCTCTCTGTGTGTATGTATGTGTGTCTACATACATTCTTGTGTGTTTGTGCACATGCTCACACACTCATTCTCTTTCTCATTTGGGCAAGCATTATTCACTAGGAATATGAAGTCAAGTACTTCATATAAACATATTCTAAATTAGTTAAATGGAAAGCTCCAATTATCCTCATGCCAGTAAGTTACTGATGTCACAGCAGTAATAACTCAGAGATGAAGGGGACTGAGTCTGACTTCTCCTAGTTACAGTCTGGGGAAATTATGATTCTTGTATTTTTATGTCTCATGCATCAATCTACCACACATGAATTGGGCAGCTATCAAAAAATGTAGCGTTCTCTGGGATACACAGGGGTATGGAACAGCACTTGTCCGGGAAGATGTTCATTCCTCTCCTGCAGCATCTGAGGAAGATGAGGTGAGGATGAGGGCACCACCTCTGATCGAACACTCAGGGTTATGAAAACATCAATGTAGTTAAAGAGTCAGCATCAATTTCTCTGCTACAAATCACAAAGATGTTCAAGGCCCCAGCCTCCACCTGGGCACATACATCCTGAGGCTCAAGCCTCAGTACAAGCTGTCACCACTGTCCTATGCATGTCATTTTTATCATATTCCTAGGTGCTGCTGGGTCCATGTAGGACCATCTTGGTTCCCTCCCACAGGAAAATGACAGTGGATCTGAGTTAGTTACTTTACTCCCTCCTCCCAACCACCTCTCTCTCTTGAGACAAGGTCTCATGTATCCCAGGTTGCCTAGAATTTGCTATGTAGTTGATCTTGAACCCCTGATCCTCCTACCTCCATGCTGGGATTGAAGGCATGCAACCACCATACCTACTTTATGCTATTCTGGCAGGTAAACCCAGGGCTTTATGCATGCCAGGCAATCATTCCACCAGCTGAGCTATATACCAGTTTTTGGATTAGTTTTTTTGGAATGCAAATGGGGCCACCTAATCATTAGCAATGTATTCCCCTCCCCTCTTCTGAAGATTGGAAGTTCAAGGTTAAAGTTTCCACAAGGTTATGCCACCTCCCAAGACCTGCATGAGAGGTCCCTGCCTCTTCCAGCTTCTGGAATCTGGTTTTCTTGCCTTGCAGCTGGGCTGTATGCTCCCATCTTGGACTCAATCATCATGTGTATTCTTGCATCTTTGTGTTGTCATGTGGTAGCTCTGCCTTTCATAACTGGGTATCCTACTACAAGACAGCTCTATCTGAATTCATTCAGTCTGCACAGACCCTATTTCTAAATAAGGACACATTCTGTGGTATGCGGGTGGACTCCAACACATCTTTTATCGGGGAAGATATAATTCACCCCCCAACATCCAAAAATATATCTATTGTCTACCAAACACAAGCTGGAGCTGGGTGTGTCTGATGTTGGGATGAGTTTTCCTGGGTAAGCATGTGGGGTATGCAATGACTCAACATCAATGGGTACCAGTATGTGTAGGATTAGCCAGCCATTCACATGGGGCTACTTCCTAGTTCTATTTCTGAGCAAGAGGGTATGCCTTGACAATGTGCTTAAGCACTTTGGGGCATTTGACTTACAGAATAGGATGTGAAAGTGGAGATCCTTGACGGAGTTCTCACTAACTCTGATCAAGGCAGATCTCATAATCATACACACGCTCTAGAGGACTGAAGTCTAACTAGGAGCAGACCCAGTAGGCTGGTTCTCTTTTGCACTGGCTGTAAGTATTAGTTGGCAATTTGTTATTCAATAGAAGCACATCCCCTGACCCTGTGTGTGTGTGTGTGTGTATGTATGTGTGTATATATGTGGTGTGTGTGTGTACATGTGTGTATATATGTGGTGTGTGTGTACATGTGTGTATATATGTATGTGTATGTAGTGTGTGTATATATGTGTGTATGTGAATGGTGTGGGTGTATGTGTGTGGTCTCTGTGTATGCCATTCACTACTATTTCTCTCTAATGGTTGTTGGTGTGTGAGGTAAGAGGAGACACAGAGATGAAACATGTCCAGTTAAAAAACAATCTCTGAAACAATGGAATGTCAAAAATGGCATGGAATCTGGTGAGGACACTACATGTCACAGAAGACACTTGCAGCAACGGCTGTTTAGGATGACGTTGATTATGCCCCTTGGCTGTGACACAAGCTGACCTCCTGTCCACCTAGGCCCCTCTTGGAGGGAGAAGCTTCCTCTCATTTCCTGGGAGATGCCCTGGGTCAAGGGCACTTTCCAGAGTGGAACTTCCGGCTGCCTCGTAAACTTCTAGTTGCTAAGCAATGATGGTGCTCACTAGAGGGGCTGCTCCTGTGCAGGGCAGCCTGTTCACCATCCCATCTGCAATTTAAATTCCCTGACAGTCAGAGAGAGCCAAGCTGTTCACTTGAGATTGCAAAAAGTTAGATTGAAATACAAGGAATATCCAATGCCTGGAGCCCTTCATAAATTTTGCTTTGATAGTGACTGGAAGAGAGATGGGGAGAGAAGGGGCCAGGAAGTGATGGGGGGTTAGACCTATTGCAGTCAATTTAGATCATTCTGCTCTGTTCCTCCCTCGGCCCCCAGTGCCACCTCCTCTCCATCCTCTGCCTACTTCTATCATCCTTTGGTTAGTGGGCTCCTGGGCTCTTCTGCCTTTCCTATGGCCGTCTAGACAAGAAGAAGCAGGTACATGGTATGGCCAATTATGTGGACCACACAGGTTCTGTAACCACCATTGCCCCACACTCTTATCTCAGAGTAGTCTCCTGTCCTCTAAGGTCCCAGCAGTGTTCTCCCTTGGCAATGACAGAGCTTTAGCTGTGTTGGTAACAACTGAGCACTGTGTTTGGGACTCCAGATAGATTTTATACTATAACCAAGACTTCCCTGAATCTCAGCCGGAGCCCTTGGGAAAGCCATGTCCATCAGCAGGCCAAGGCTAATGGTGGTTAAGGTTTTGAGGAGCTTGGTAGTAATTCTGCAGCTGAGGTCCATAAGGCAGCAGAAAGGTGAGGAGGAGGAGCCTATAGGCTCCACCTCTCTGGAGATTTGATGGTTTTAGGGGAGGAGCTTGCTAGCTCCACCTCTTTGGAGATTTGAGTCTGTGATTAGTTCATTCTTTTAGTCTCCTTTCTCAACCCCTGGACCCTGCGTTTTTCATCCTGGGGTCCTTAAATGTAAAACAATAAAAATGCTTTCCTTTTTTTTTTTTTTTTTACTCTCAATTCTCAAAAAGCTATCTTCAAGTCATTCGGTTTTCCAGATCCTATCAACAGGAAAGACTTGGACAGCTGGACTGGGAAATGTGCAGTCTAAAGCAGACAGTAGTGACCAACACAGAGCTGCCTGTGGGCCCCCCTCCACTCACAGCAGGTGGGAATGAGGCCATGGGACTCAGAACCATGAGCAGACAATTCTTATCATCTAGGAATTGTCGGTCTTACAGTACACAGGTTACACTCAATGGGCTGAAAAGTTGGGACCATTAGCACAAGGGCCCTAGGTGCTGAGCAGAGTCAAGCATGGAGTGAAAGCATTTCATATCTATGAGGATAATTATAATCATAAGCATAATACAAAATAAAAGAAAAATAGCAAGTATTGGTCCAGATGTTGAGAAACTGGAGCCCCACACGGCTTGTGACAATGTAAATGGTGTAACCTCACTGGGAAATACTTTGGCTACTCCTCAGAAATACAAATGCAGAGGTAACACCTGCCTGGGGTGTCCTAAGTCTACAGTTAGAAAACCTGAGAGCAGAGACTCAAATGATTTCTCCTACACTCATGTGCAAGACAGCGTTCATTATTCACCACAGCTAAAAGCCTGGGATCACCTAAGCATTCACTGATGTATAAATGGAGAAGTGTGGTTTATAGTGGGATCTTAATTGTCTATATCAATATCAATGAAACTTTAGTATGGAAAACTGATATGCGGTACAACATGGATGGATCTTGGAAGTATTGTGCTAGGTGAAATAAGCCAGACTTGGAATTGTGATTTGCTGTGAGTTTACTCAGGTGAGAGTCCTAGGGTGCCGTTACATCCACAGAGGTAAGATGCAGAGTTTGGATGACGGGGGCAGGCAGAGGTTTAGTTGTGTTTATAGATAATGGAAACCTTTGGGTATAGATGTGATGGTGATTGCATAACACTGGAGTTGTATTTATTGCTGCCCTTTTGGACATGAATGGTTAATTATTAGCACATTGTGTATAATTGGCCATAATTATATAAGAATTTGGGGGCTGGTGAGATGGCTCAGCCCGGCCATGCAGGGTGTCATATGACAGAGTGTCATTAGGAAGACCCACAGACACTCAGCCTAAGTGGGATGTCGCCATCAAATCATTCCCCTGACGGCTCAGAGAACCCTGAGGATGAGGAGGTGGAAAGTGTAAGAACCAGAGGGGATGGAGGACACCAATAATAAAAGGCCACCTAAATCAACAGGACCAAAGCTCATATGAACTCACAGAGACTGAGGCAGCATGCTCAGGGCCTGCACGAGTCTGCACCAGGTCCTCTGCTGATGTACAATGGCTTCCAGTTCAGTGTTTTTATGGGATTCCTGAGTGTGCAAATGAATGGGTCTCTGATTCCTATGCCTTATCTTGTGCTCTTTTCCATTTGTGTTGTCCAGTCTCAATGTGTCAGTTTTTTGTTTTATCTTATTATGATCCCTTAGAAGCCTGTTTGTTTTCTAGAGACAGACAGAAAGGGAGTGGATCCGGGTGGGAGGGGAGTTGATTAACCAGGAGGAGTAGAGGGAAACTATAATCAGGATCTATTATGTGAGGGGAGAAAAATCTATTTTCAATAACAGGAAAAAAGAAAGAGGAACACAGGTTAGAAATGAGTAAGGCTCTAAAAGGTACCAACTTCTGCTCTGGTTTTTACGGGGGATAAAATCAAGACCTAGAGGTCTTCCCAGAGTCTGGAAGAAAAAAATAACACAAACAGGAGGACAAATACTCCGTCTTCCCATGGGTCATTAGAGCTAAGCCAAAGGACACCCTTCCCCTTCCTTCCCAATGTGAAAATAAGTGTCAGGGGATATCAAATGGTGTGGATGGGGACCCATGAGAGGAAGGACAACCAGCCTACAAAGGGACTCGGCAGGGGAAAGTGTTAATGCCCTAAAAGGCAGAGCTAGCCTTTAAGGTAACGTGGTAACAAGGTCTTGACATATTGATCCTATCTATCATGTATCCATCTCCTCCTACCTCCTAAATCCTGTCCAGGACATTAATAGTCCCCCCAGCCCCACTTATACCCCATGTTGGACCTTGGAGAATGACTGTCTTTGCATCTACTGTCCATGCGCATGTGACAACAAGGACAGAAATCTGGAGCCGCTCACCTGAACAACCTCAAGGCAAGCCATCAACCTGAGGGGCAGATGTGGGGGGCCAAATGGGGGCCTCAGAAAACAGCATGGTGCTGAGGAGATTAGAAATGGAGTTACACCCCAAATATTCCCTCCCTGTGTCCACATCTTCCTGTCTCCCCCTCTGTCCTTTCTTTCCTCTCTGAGTCTCACTAAGACCCCTCCCATCCCCCCACCCGTCCCCAAAGGAAGCCTTGGGCAGCTGGTCCTGAGGCAGGTGGCTCAGTTCAAAGCTCCGAGTCTGCTTGTCTCAGGTGAGGCAGAGGCTCTGCCATTTGATCTTCATGCTGCTCAGGCATCTCGTGGTTACAAATAGCTCAGCCCTCCGAGTGCTGACGGCGGCGCAATGGGACATTACAGTAATGTACCCATTCAAACAGAGTGGATGCCAAGATTGCTACAGCAGCTTTTAGCCACGGAACATTTAGCCTTCAATAATAGCATTCTGGGTCCCTCTGGAAGCTTCCTCGCAGATGCACCTGGGATATCCCCGCCCCCACCACAGCTCTGGTACCAAAAGAGGGACAAAGAGAGTTCTCATTTCTGTTGAGGAAACAAATTCAAATAAGGGAGCTCCATGCAGAAAATAGGAGAGTGAGGGCTGATAGATGCCATGATCATAATGAAAACAACGCGTGCATGCCCTCCACACTGATCATGGGCGAGGTCTGCTTAATGGCTCTGCTTTATAGATGCGGTCAATGTGACCAGGAGACACAGCAGCCATCCCAGACACACCTCCACCTTACAACGCTTCCCCTCCCCCCCACGCCCTTGACCTCTCAGACAAGGAAAGTCATTTCAGGGTTGGCCTCAGGGAAATACTAGACTCAGAGGAAGCTGCCCTTTCCTTAGCCCTCCCAAGCTCCAATCTCAAGGCGCCTATGCTGTTCTGGGATCTCTACCCTGTGCCCTCCTGTGCCGCATTCCCTAGGAACCAGCAGAATTTGCTTGGCGTGCCTTACCTAAGTTAAATTGTCAAGGCTGCCCTTGCCCTCTGGGCATCCAGGCAGAGAAATGGAGCGGGGAAGATGCCCTAGGCTCTGTCTATCACTTCCTGTTACGACTGCTCTTTTAATGTCAACGAAAACTGAGCGCCCCCCCCCCCCACACACACAGTCGGGTGCCGTGTGCTCCCACCCCACCCCACCCACCTTGGCAAAGCTGCACCATCTGCTACCTACCGGAATTCCTTAGGACACAGAAGACCCATTCTACAGACAAGAAGAGCCAAGCACAGGGAACTCCTAGACTTAGCCAAAGACAAGCAGAAAGCGGTGGACATGGAGCAGTTTCCGAGGGTCTTAGTCCTGTGTCCTTTCTGCTGCAGCTTTGATCCGTGCTCAGAGCTGCCAAGGTGAATATTTACAGACTCTTGGAACTCAAGAGGTCATGGAGTAAAATTCTCGCATGTTCTATGGCTCCTCAGACACTTTATTACACAGCCTTGACTTTGAAATGAGACTAGAAAATACCTGGGGAGGGCAAAGGTGGGAAGGGAGGATGGGCAGGACCTTGACCTTTGCTCTGAGGTCCACACGAAAGAATTCAGGCAGCCTCTCTCCTCCCAGATTCCACTTTGGGTCTCATTATTATTGGCCATTTCTTTAGGTCTGTTTTTGTTGTTTTTGGTGCGACTCGGCTAGCTGTCACAGTCAGGGCGGTTGGGTCGGAACCCGCAGTTCATCATTCTAACAGCAGAGGGCGCTCCTGTCCTTGGAGAATGAATTGTGCCTCCCACAGCCCTTTGCTCATCCATCCCCAAGGTCCTTGCTTGTTTGGTACCGTGCAGGCTTGGGTAGAGCAACTGCTTGGGAGAGAGGGCTCCTGGGCTTGCCAGGTGCAGATCCTGACACATCTGTGTGTTCTTAATCCTGTGCCTTCCTCATCTGCTCTGCCTCTCAGGAAGCAGAGAGTGTCGTGGGGAAGAAAAGGAGACAGAGAATGAGCTGGGCTTGAGAGAGTAGTGACCACATGGGTGAGTCACTCAGGATCAGCCTGTGCTGATCAAACTGTTCTCACAGAAGCATGGAAGCATCAACTCCGAATAGGGGATGGAGGGGAAGGGTTTGTTAACTTGACTACCTCTCCATGTTTCTTTGGGCAGGTCACCAAGTCCTTGTGCGTTGAGTTTCTCCATATCAAGAGATTATTTAAAAATCAATCATCTCTAAAGCCTCCTCCAGGGCCCAAGCCTAGGGTTCTGGGTCTGTGCTTTCCCCTCACTTCTTTCGTGGAACATACTGGCCTCAATACTCTGACATGCTGGAGCCAGGGGACTGGGGGACACAGTTGTCTGAGAGAAGCAGGACTTCCTGCTTCTGAGGAAGAAAGGCTACCTGGTCACCATGTCCTCAAGACAGTCTGAGCATTAGCATGGAGGCTGTGACCATCCCATTGCTCGGCCACACTCATCAGCAATACTCTCTGCTCTCAGCTCTGACCTGAGGCTGGGTGGGTTTCCCGAGCTGAGGACAGGGTGGTGCGATAGAATGGAGAAAATCGAACTCTGGTCTTGGCTCTTCAAGGGCCTCTCTGGGCACATAGGAGAAAATCCTTTGTGTCTTTGAGCTCCAGTGTGCCCATCCATGGAATGCGTGCCTGGCAGTGGTTTCTAGGCCTTTCTGTTGTGATGGCTGTGACTCTGAATTCTTGTCAAGTATACCTTTATACCTGTGGAGAAGCAGGAGGAAGGGGACCAGTTCTGGAAGAGACTGGAGAGGGAAGAGAGAAAAGGGAGATGGGGGAGCCCTTGGACACATGTACCTCCCTTTCCTGCAGGGGGTCTTGGTGAGTCAGAGACATTTTGAGAGCCCCCTGAGTGTGCCTTCTGTCCATTCATCCAGGCAGAATATTGTATTCAAGACATCCAGAAACTGAAAATAAGGCACAAGAGAGATAAAGCTGTATGTGTGTATAAAGCTGTATGTATGTGTACTTGTGATGCAATATATATATATATATATATATATATATATATATATATATATATATATATATACACATATACACATATATACAAACATAACACTTGCACAGGTGACCATCGTCAATAAACACTGGCCCAGCATCCCCCCCCCCCCCGCAGACCTACACATACATTCATGTACAGACCAGCACCCCTTTCCCCGCAACACACTATCACATTGATCCCCAAGGCAAAGAACCACTTACTTGAAGAAGCATGTCTTACAAGTTATTAATAAAAGATGTGCCACATTTTAACTTTAAAAAACTCTGGAGAATGAGGGGAGGGGACTGGAGGAAGACAGAAAAGGCAGGCCTAATTGAAAAGCACTTCCCACGCCTGGGCTTCCATGTAAGCACCAGACTTCAGGGCACATTCAACCAGATTTTCCAACTCATTGAAAACACTTGCCAGCTGCTTCTGAGAGACTCCATTGATTGTGTACTGAGCTTGCTCTGACAGCCCCCTAGGAAGGAGGTTCCCAGGAGAGCTCATCATGAACACCAAGCTGGAGTACATGGAGCTGGGTGAGATCTTGGGGTTCTGCCTGGGAGGTGGGGGAACCCAGGCTGAATTATCACAGGGAGGAATGGAAGGGGTTCTGATGATTTCCATGGATCTATCTACATGGGCATGTTTGGTACCGGATAACGTGACTTCTGCCTGTACCACGCTCACTCCAGGCTCAGACACAAGGACAAACATATATAAAGGCCATGGACCTGCCATCTCTCAGGGTGGCTTCTGGTAGCCCTATCCTCTTGTGCACACTCCACCAGCCCTTACCCTGCTATGTCCAATGATCAGGGTCCTATTCTTCAAGGCCCCTTCTGTCCCCATATCACCTCCACGAGTCTGCCATGTTCTCTTGTCTTTCTTCTTTCCACTACCCCAGTGCTGGGTCTCTGGGGCTACAAGCTGCCTCTCTTCTACTGCCCGCTCTTGTCCTTTCCTCTGCCCTCCTGTTTCTCAGACAGAAGCTTCTAGAATGGAGAGGAGACTTGGTGTGAGCAGTCACCTGAGTAGATGGGTTTGACGGATGCTAGGTAGAATACCACCAAGGCCCTATGATGTGGACACCTGCAGAGATCAGAAGAGAGGAGGAGATTTGCAGAAGGGTAGAGGCCATTTCTGGCTGGGCAGTGGGACCTGGTCAGCTGCAGGTCAGACACTGAGTCCCAAGACTGGTTCTCATGGCCCATTCCTGTGACCTAGGTCAACCCGTGGTCTGTGGTTAAAACTGAGTCATTCCCAAAGACAAAGGAACCAGAGAGTCCCCACCCTACCACTGAAGACCTTTGCCTCCAACCCCAAAGCCAGACCCAGATGTGCAGGAGCCAAGAGCCAACCTCTGGAGGAACCTTCCTTTCCTAGTTGTCTTGGTCCCCAACTAAGGCTGAGTGTCAGGGCTTCTCTAGGTCTTGCTCCTGCCTGGCTCCATGGGGACCCATCATGAGATGTGATCTGCAACACCAGGGGACTCAGGTTCTGGATAAGCCAGGTGGAGTGGAGGCACATGCCTCCCTCTCCAGGGCCTCTGCTGAGGTAACCCACCACAGTCAGACAGACCTCTTCTCTGCTGGCTTATGAGCCCTCCTCGTCACCCATTGGCTTTCTTGCCTGGGCTCCAGCAAGTGGGAGGTAGATGATCAATTCTACTGCAGCTGCTCTAGGGAAGGGACTTGGCCTGAAGCCTCTCAATGAGTCAGAGGAGCCGAGTGTGCCTCTGTGTCGTCCTTCCAAGGACCCCGCAGGTGACTGATGGTAGGCCGCTGGCTCTGGCGGGTCTGGAGTGAGAGAATTGTTATTGATGTTTACACAGTACCCACACACTCTATGGAGACACTTTGAAATGTTTTAATAAATGTCTGTGGAGAAAAGCAATCATAAAACACCTTAGATTTGGGGCTGGGGAGATGGCTCAGTGGGTCGAATGCTTGCTGTGTAAACTGAGTACCTGAGTTTGGATCCCGAGTACCTGGTATAGAAGCCAGGCCTGGCAGCCTATGTCTGTAACTCTAGCACTGGTGGAGGGGTACCACCTGGAGAACCTCTGGTGCTTATCTGTCAGTCCCCCACCTCCCACAGCCGAATCAGTGAGCTCCAGGTTCAGGGAGAGACCCTGCCTCAAAAAGTAAAGTGGAGAATGATTGGCAGAAGATGCTTGACATTGATCTGTCTCCCATACAAAACAAACAAACAAACAAACAAACAAACAAACAAACAAACAAACAAACAAACAGAACAGGTTTGACCATCATGAGCAATGCAGAGAGACTACCAGGCAGAGCCAAAGACTGTGGGTCAGAAGAGACATGAGGCTCAGCCATCCATATTTCCCAGAGTACAGCTCCACTGAAAGGTTCCTGGTCACTGTAAGGCAGATGGCAGGGTCCTCCCTAGGTTTCATACCATCTGGACTAGGTATGTCTCTACTGTTTGGGGGAAACCCCCATGAGATGCGCTCACGTATGAGGGGCAATTTGAGCGTCAAAGATCTGGGTGGTTTCCTGGACAAAGGGGCCAACTGAGCTTAGAAAGGCCCTTCACACACCAGAGCCATGCCGCCAAAAGGCAATCAAGCTTCCTGGAAATGCCTCAAAGGTAGAGTGCTTTGTCCTGCCCCTGGGGGAGCGATATTCCAAAACTATAGACTTGCTTGTATTTGCTGAGAACTTATTACTCTTTATGACTCTCAGAGCAGTTACTTAGAGCAGTAACACTTCAAGTTAGCCATAAAGAAGGACTTCCAGCTATCAATATTTATAGGGTAGGGTTTGTCTGGACTTTACCTAAAGCGTTGATGAAGGATGAGGTCATTCCTGGGTACCTTTTAAATAAGGCCTGGAGGTATTGAATATTTTAATACCCTGTTAACACTTTTCCCCCATCTCTTCTGCTTTCCAGGATCTTACTGATACACTGGCTTTACTAAAAGGTCTCTCCCATATCAGCACATACACCTAGAGCCTCACAACTCTGCATCACTGGCTGATGTCCAGGAGAATGAGGATGACCTCTGAGGCAGCCCTGGGCACAGGATGCAGTTCTGTGAATCCTTGCTAAGCCTCCTGTCCTTGCTGGGAGTTCCTCACTGCTACTGTGAGTCAGGTTTCCTAGCTCCAGTGAAGTCTGGAGGGGATTGACCTAGTTTCCAGAGTCTAAAAGGTGACAAACTCCTGTAAGTGGGCGATAAACAGTGTCTATTAGAAAAAAATAAAAGTATTTCCAAAAGGGAGCAGGCCGCCGAGCCCATCCCTCGCAGAGACGGCTGTGCTCCAAGGGGAAGGCTTTAGACTTGAGTCTAGAGGGAACAGTTGCCTGGATGGCTCCCTGCAGAGTGGCCTAGAGCTGGAGGTCCTTAGGGACCAGAGGTGCTAACGAGGCCCATGCCTGTGCGAGCCCAAGGGAGGCTGTGGGGTGAGGACTGGACTACCCGGATGTGGCTCCTGGCAGCTCTTGGCCTGCAGCGCTGAAATGAATGGCTGTCTATCCAAGGAGGCACAGAGCACACCCAGCCGCTCACCCCTATGCCTTCCATCTGAGTAGTTACTGTCATACAGGGAAACTGAGGCTCATAGAAGTGAAATGGTTTGCCTGTGTTTATCCAGCCTTAAATGTGCAAAAGCCAGACTTGAATCCAGTGGTACTCTTTCCCTTTCATTATCATACAGAATCGCATGAGGCCGTTTTCACGCACACATGTAGCAGCATCCTTTGAGCATCTTGCCCTGCTCCAGTGTCTCATTATCCTCTGTCCACTCTTCCCTGCTCCCACTAGTGCCCTCTTTACAAGACAGCTTCTCATCTCTTTTCATGTCATTACTACATACTGGTTTTGTGTATCTATAACGTCTAGGAACCACAAATGAGAGAAAACACAAGATATTTGTCTTTCTGGGGCTAGCTTAATTCCCTTAATATGATTATCTCCAGTTGGATCCATTTCCCCACAAATGACATAACATCATTCATCTTTATGGCTAAAAGGATTCCACTGTGCATAGAAACCACATTTTCTTTATCCATTCCTTTGTCAGTGGACACCTGTGGTATTCCTTTTCAGATCAGGGCCTTTCCCCCTATAACGGCCCTTTCCTATCTCAGTGTTAACCAAGACAAAACTCAAGGAGTGTGGGAAATGTGTCTTCTGAGT
Source organism: Onychomys torridus (assembly GCF_903995425.1). Taxonomy (NCBI): domain Eukaryota; kingdom Metazoa; phylum Chordata; class Mammalia; order Rodentia; family Cricetidae; genus Onychomys; species Onychomys torridus. The sequence goes on along the minus strand of NC_050445.1, from coordinate 38,239,336 downwards.
CTATCGTTTTGTAGTAGAGCCTTGGGATTTGCTGGGAACCAGAGCATGTGTGCTCAGGGATGGTCAAGCTGGGCAGAGAGACCTCAAGGAGGCTGCCCCTGGAGAGTGCTGTTCCTAGAGCAGAGTGTTCTTGGAAGGCAAGAGCTGTAAGGACAAGGCCAGTTTGGGGTTGTGGAAGGCAGGCAGGCAGGTATGTGTGGGTGGGGAGCATCTGTGCTGACTTAATCAGAATGGCCAGGAACAGAGGGTACAGTATCTGCCCAACCCCCATGCCTGCTTCAAAACTCCAACCCTCCAACTTCTTCATTCGTTTGTGACTCATTGATATGATCCAGATATGTCTGTAGCAATACTTTTCACTCTTCCTTCTCTCCTTGCCATGGAACCTCCTGGGTGTGAGTTGGGGCCTCATTTAGGGAATCTGAGATGACACACAATAGAAACAGAGGTGATGTATGCAGCCAGACTTCACGCAAGCTGGTACAACATGCTCCAGCTCCCTTGAGACTCTTACTCTTGGGGCGCAGCTACCACGCTATGAGGAAGCCCAGGCAGTCACATCAGAGGCTTCATGCAGGTGTCCGACCAGTAGCCCCAAGTGAGGCCAGGTACTGGAAGAACAGGTGACTTCAATCTCCAGTCACTGAACCACCCCCTCAGCCTGTATGTGATTCTTGCAGCAGAGGAGGCCTAGGACCTCATGGAGCACACGCATGGCACCCTACTGGAACTTCTGACCTATGAGCTAAATACAGCAACTGTCTCAAAGCCAGTGCATTGGTGATAGTGTGCCACACAGCAGCTGTAAGCAGAATGGACCCCAGCACAGAGGGTCTTGAGACAGTGTGGCTACAAGGCTTGCTAGGATTTTTGACAGTAAGGACAGGATGCCAGCTCCTAGTTCATATGCTGTATTAGTTGATTTCTGTTGCTATGATAATGTACTCCAACAGGAGTAGTGTAAGAAATAAAGGTTTATTTTGACTTATTGTTCCTGAGGCAAAGAGTCTGTCACAGCAGGGAAGGTATGGCAACAGTCAGAGAGCAGGCAGCAAGCTCATTCCATTTTCATCCACTCACAGGAAGTTGGGGTATTCGGCAACCCACTCCAGCAGCATATTTCTTGTAGCAAGGTTCCATCTCCTAAAGGTTCTATAACATCCCCAGACAGTGTCACCAACTGGGGATCTAGTATTCAAGTACATGAGCCTGTGGAGGACGTTTTCCATTCAAACTACTGCACGTGTACATCACTTTTATGTGCTTTCCTGTGCTTCTGACCTCTTTACAACTCGAGTTTTACAGTTGGAAAACCTCATTCTTAGATTATCTCAGGGTGATTTATGGAGGTAAAGTACCAGCCCAAGGTCGTACAGAGGCTGAGGCAGTGCTGGGGTTGACCCTGAGCTTGCTCCCAAATCTAAACACTTCTGTGAAAGCTGGGCTGCCTTAGCCCCACCTGGCCTTGCCTGGCCTCACTCAGGCCTTGGCAAATAAAATGTCACTCACCACCTGGCGCCAAGCCACGGATGGCTGGTGACATCCCCTCCACATGAATGGTTTGATTTGTGCTTTTAGGACCCATCATGTGAGAAGAAAAATCTTGAATGTTGTTTAATAAACAGAGTTTGGGTGGAAGCAGTGGGGTGGCAGGTGTTATTTATCAACTGTGGGGAAGTTCGTCAGGGAACATCAATTCTGAGGGAGGCTGGGGAAAAGTGGGGGGGGGCTCAGCTCACCGGGACTTGAGAAGCCAAATGTAGGGAGCATACGTGGGGATCTTGAATCCCATTCAGAAGCAGAGGTTTTCCCATCTTCTCTGTATCCTTAGGGACTCTTTAGAAGCTGTATGCCTCGCATGGCCATGCTTGGACCATCAGCATTTCTGGACAAAGTGACAGAAAAAAAAAAAGGCCTTTGATGAGCCCCCCCCCCCAAAAAAAAAAAAAACAACCCAGTCCTTATCCTGTTTGCTGCCCAGTCTTGGGCACACCCTGGATCCCCGGTGCATCTGAATCCTAATGGGAACCCATCTCTCCACTAGCATGGGATCCTACACAGAGTCGGTTGCAAATGGCATCGGAGACATCAGAGGCAGACACTGTGTGAGGTCACAGGGGCTGTGCTGGGGACCAGAACCCCTGTCACTGAAGTACATCTTGCAAATTGCTGGTAGGAGAATGGCACTAATTAGTCACCCTCTCCCTGAATTGCTAGAGTAGTTCACTCCTTTGGGGTCTCTTTCACCTTTGGGTTCTGATGAGAAGGGATGACCTTCTAGCCCACAGGAGCAACATTTGACATGCTGTGCCTGACAATCAGTTTTAGGTGTTGATTGTCTAGGCTCTGATAGCAAACCCTGACCTAGGGATGGTATTCTATAGGTATTTGAATAACATCTATAACAAGTTGCCTTTAAGTAACAAGGGTTACCCCTGCTCCTATATTGGGAAGCGGGGACGTCATTTATCAGTTGAAGACTTTATGACTACAACTAGGATTTCCTGGAAAATAAATATTTCTTAAGACTGCAGCCTCTGCCTGAGTTGCCAGCCTGCTCTACAGAGTTCACACTTCCTAGCCCTATAAAGATGAGCCAGTTCTGAAAATGTGCATCCATGTATATGGGCATGCACACTCACCCTGTGGATTATAGTTCTCTGAGAACCAGGGCTGACCCAGTTGAAACCATGAATATGACATGTTTATTCCCCATGACAGTCCCTTGGCCAGGTTCCAGGTATGATGACAATGATATTGGAGGCTGGGTGAGAACGCATGTATTTCCCGAGATTGTCTTCTAGACATCGTGTGCTGGTTGAAGTAAGTGGGAAATGGTGTGATGGAAAGAAAGTAGGGCTGAGGGTCAAAGATCAGAGTTTAGGTCTTGGTGATGACTTCCCCACTGCTCATCTGTAAAATGGGAAGCAGTCTAAGAATTAAGAACACCGTCGGTTGAGACTGAAAAGTTAAACATTTTGGGAAATAAGGCCACATTTCATTTGGTGTCTATAAAGTTGGTTTGTTGTTGTTGTTGTTGTTTGTTTGTTTTTCGAGACAGGGTTTCTTTGTGTAGCTTTGCACCTTTCCTGGAACTCACTTTGTAGACCAGGCTGGCTTCCAACTCACAGAGATCCGCCTGCCTCTGCCTCCTGAGTACAGGGATTAAAGGCGTGTGCCACCACCGCCCAGCAAGTATATTTTTAAAGTCTAGATTAATCCTTTGAATTATCCAGGACAGTTATTATTCTTTTGGAAAGAATGTGCCCAATGGGTAGAGAGGCTAGACTCTCTCTCCACCCAGTGCTAGCATAGCCAAACAGGAAGACAGAGACTTCAAGGCTATTTGTCAAAATCAGTTAAAATTGTCAGTGGATTCAAAGGAAGTCTACCAGGGACTCTTATAGGTGGTTTATGAACTTGTCATTAGGCAGTTGTGGGGAAGCAGGGAACTGCAGAGCTGGTCTGACTGGGGAGCTAAAGGGGCAGTTAGCAGATCTTTTAGCTGTTGGGGTTCTGCTGCAACCCTCAGGTACACTTTTCCTTCCTTGACTTTGCAGAGTCAAGGAGCCTGGAGAGCTGGAGGCTTTGGGGTCCAGAATGCTCTTGGACATTGATCCTGTCTAGTAGGAGGAGGGAGCTGTAGGCAGAAGGCAGGACCAAGGCTTGTACTGGGAGCACAGGGGTAGATCGTCTTAGAAGTGCGAAGACATATATGATGCTTACATGGGTAAACAGTGGCCTCAGAGAGCACTGTATCCTCATCCGTACACTGTAGGGTACTTCTCAGTTTTGTAACATCTTCTTTACCTGTCTTTTAGACTAGCCCAAGAGTTTGTATGGCCAAAGGCCAGCATGTCCTGTGTGTTACTGCACACCGTTTAGTGAACAGATAAATGGAGCCCCAGGGTTGATGGTCTGTCCACTGGTCACCATTGACTGTGGTCACATGGCTGTGTGTATTACATCAGAGGCTCCTCCAGAAAGTGGTGGAGTAAAGAGTGTGATGTAAAGGAAGTGGAAAGGAGAAGAGGAAGCAGGAGGAGACAATAGGACACCACTACCTAAAGAAATATGAAAAGGAATTTCTACGCTGCAAGGCATGCAACGTCTGCTGGCGGAGGGTGAAACACACTGACACTCAACGAACACTTTGCTCAGTCAAATAGGAGAAGCTTCAGCCTGCAGCACCCGCTGCTGCAGAATCCACAGCAAGCCTGTGTGGGTCTGGGCAGCCTTTGAGGAGTAAGGTGCAAGGATCGAGGGAGCACATGTCCATCCTTGGACAGAGTGTGCAGTGGTTGGATGAATGAAGGCGAAGGCTGGACTGATAGAGGAGATTGGGATGCTGACTGTGCTCTGAGCTCAGAACACCCAGGCAAACCAGGAAGAGGGAATGCTCCTGGATCCCACCACAATTGATGCCTTAGATCCTGCCCATCTCAAGCTGTCAAGGCCCTTCTTCCTTGGAGCACATTGGGCCGGCACAGC